>NW_021938443.1:0-37517 GCF_001715985.3 Manacus vitellinus
CCACACTTCCAGAGGAGTGCCCAAGACACAACACAGGTTGTCCTGGTGGTTCTGGAGAATGAGAAGTGATTTCTTCCTCGAGTCCAACCCCTCCAATTGGATTTGAGTGCAGCTGAAAGGTTTGCTCAGCATTTTCCCCGGTGCCTCCCTGCCCTGAAGGTTTCTGGCCATCAGGCTGGAGCTGAGGGGGTTGGGCAGGTGCCTGAGGAGGGAGTAGAACAAGGGCTGTGTCCAACTGTGCCAGGAGGGCTGTGCTGGGCAAGGATGAGAAGGCTGCAAAAAACAGTGGCACTGGGGAGGGGAGAGGAGCAGGTGGAGAGACCTTGTGCCTGCCCACGCTGGGCAGGAGCTGCCCCAGGATGGCAGCTCTGAAGTACTCCCAGGATGTCCCTGTGAACAGGAAGGGAAGACTGGATCTGAAAATGAAACAGAATGCAGGGAGCAGGAGTGTCATGGTGACACTGCAGGAGAGTTCCTCTGGAGACCTCTGGAGTAAGGTGACAGAAGAAGTGACCCAGTACATGCAATGGCCTCAGAAGATCCCACAGCATCCTGGAGATGCTGGAAGGGAGCCCAGCTCTGCTTCACAAGTTCCCAGGGCCTGTCCCTGCCTGTGCTCCAAGGGCTTCCACACCCCAGGACTGTGCTCAGAGAGCACTCAGGCCTTACAGTGAGAAAGGGGCTCAGGAAGACAGTGTGGAAGTGGCAAGAGAGCAGCTCTGCAAAGACCAAGCACTGCTGCTCCCTGGCAGTGCTGCTGGGCTGGGATTATTGTCCCCTTCCCCTTTGCAAATACACCCTGTCCTGCAGTGTGCTGTCCTTTAAGAACAGCTAAGAAGAAGGGTCTTGGACAAAGAGTGCACTGCAGGGTCCTTTATTTTTTTAAAATAGTCAGAGAGTACAATTCATCAGTTATATATCTCTGGGTCCAATTCAATGAATAGAAACTAAATTAGAAGGCAGATGTATAACAATATTTAATTGCACAGAAATATTGCCAGAAGAACCTGATGACCTCCATGAAAATACTGAGCAGGAAGGTTGGGCCATTAAGGAGTCCCATTCTGAATGCTATGCACCAGAAAACTGGTTTTTTATTGCTCCTGAAAAGCATCCAGTCATCATTTTCCTCAGGGCATCCTTGAGCTCCTGGTTCCTCAGGCTGTAGATGAGGGGGTTCAGTGCTGGAGGTACCACTGAGTAGAGAACTGACACCACCAGATCCAGGGATGGGGAGGAGATGGAGGGAGGCTTCAGGTAGGCAAATGTGCCAGTGCTGAGGAACAGGGAGACCACGGCCAGGTGAGGGAGGCAGGTGGAAAAGGCTTTGTGCTGTCCCTGCTGAGAGGGGATCCTCAGCACAGCCCTGAAGATCTGCACATAGGAGAACACAATGCAAATGAAACAACCAAGTCCTAAAGAGACAGTAAACAAGAGAAGCCCAATTTCCCTGAGGTATCCTGAGTGTGAGCAGGAGAGCTTGAGGATGTGTGGGATTTCACAGAAGAACTGGCCCAGGGCATTGCCCTGGCACAGGGGCAGGGAAAATGTATTGGCTGTGTGCAGCAGAGCACTGAGAAACCCAGCAGTCCAGGCAGCTGCTGCCATGTGGGCACAAGCTCTGCTGCCCAGGAGGGTCCCGTAGTGCAGGGGTTTGCAGATGGCAACATAGCGGTCGTAGCACATGACAGTGAGGAGGGAAAACTCTGTTGCAAGGAAGAAGGCAACGAAAAAGAGCTGTGCAGCACATCCCATGTAGGAGATGGCTGTGCTGTCCCAGAGGGAATTGTGCATGGCTTTGGGGACAGTGGTGCAGATGCAGCCCAGGTCTGTGAGGGAGAGGTTGAGCAGGAAGAAGCCCATGGGGGTGTGCAGGTGGTGGTCACAGGCTATGGCGCTGAGGATGAGGCCGTTGGCCAGGAGGGCAGCCAGGGAGATGGCCAGGAAGAGCCAGAAGTGCAGGAGCTGCAGCTCCCGCCTGTCTGCGAATGCCAGGAGGAGGAACTGGGGCATGGAGCTGCTGTTGGACATTTGCTGCCTCTGGGTGTTTGTTTCCAACACAGAGAAGACAGTAAGAGGCCAGTTAGTATGGACTTATCTAAACAAAGTCAAAGCTTTATTCTACAGACACTCCCCATGTCACACACAGACAGCCTTTTGATTTCCTAGGAGATCTTCCTTCAGCTCCAGTGCTGGGTCCCTACTCAACAGCATTTTCTCTGTTTTAGCATCACTGTGCTTCTGTACAGGGGTTTCACATAACAAAGAGATGTTTAGGGACAGGTATCCAACCTGGAAAGAAATTCACAGCTTGGAAGGAAACCTCAGGGAGACAGCCAAGTGCCCTTATGATGGCATTTGATTTAAGCAGACTCAACTCCTTCCCCAGCACCACAGGCTGCACTGGTAGGGGTCATATTCCATTTGCAGGTGCAAAAATGACATCTCAGACTAGTCCTGATGGGTCTAGCAGAGGTGATGCTGGTGCTGCCCACAGGCAGAGCAGTGGCTGAAAGCACATTAGGAAGCTCAGACAGACCTACTGAGCACTCACAGTTCAGATGTCTCAGGGACCTGTCAAAATTAATACTTTCTTAATGATTTATTCCTCCCATTCCTCAAGAGCAGGAAACTGGAAACACAATCTCAGGAAATTTCTTTAACCTTATAAAAATCTTTGTCTTGGAAATATTCTGAGAGGGAGCTGAAGTTCTGAGCATGTCCTCCTCCTCTGCACTCCAGATGCTCTCAGAGTTGCACTTAGAGAATCTGTAGTTGGTGGGCAGTGCCAGCTTTCCCAGATGCCTCCAAAAGCTGCAGTCCCATTGCCCTGCATGACCAGACTTCCTGTGCCAAGATCTGTTAAAAATTCTCCCCCAGTGAGGTCTCAGCATCATTCTACGTCTGACAGCCTTTAACTTCTCTCTGTCTCACTCCTCTGCCCTTGGTGCTGCAGGCAGTGCCCTCAGCCCTGCTGGGCTGTGCAGAGGAGCTGCTCACCAGCAGAGCTGTCTCTTTGAAGCTCTTCTTGCTTGCCAGGAGCTCCCTGTGTGCCAGGAGCCCGACCCAGCTCAGAAGCACAGCAACAGCTCCAGGCATTTCATGACCCTCAGGGGACTTTGATGTTGTTTACATGAGACAGTCCCTGAGAGGAAGTTCAAACAACTTCTCAAGAAGTCAAAGTGAGATTGAAACACTAAAGTTTCCTTTAGTGCTAATGAGTCTCACTGAGGGACACAACTGAGAACATGTCCCCAGGTTCCAGTTAGAGCAGAAAACTGCAGACAGTGATGACAAGGATGGACAAGCAAGGGAAAGGTGGCTCTGATGCTGAACAAACCTTGACTTGTTTCCTTAATCCAAAGGGCCAAGCCCTGACCCCCAGCCCCTGGGAAGGCAGATGCTGTCCCTGCCTCATTCCTCAGGGCTCTTCCTGGGGCACTGGGATGTGGGATGTGCAGTGCCAAGGGCAGGACCATGGGGTGGCACCTGCCAGGCTGCTGAGCAGGGACAAGGAGGCCATGAGGCCCCAGGGCTGCAAGGGGCACTCCCCTCCTCCTGGCATCAGGGGCACAGACAGCAGCCCTGTCCAAAGGCCTGCAGAAGGTGGCTCTGTCAGGGCCTTTCAGCTTCTCCCCATGCCTGTCTCCTCTCCAGCCCAGGCTGTCCTACGGTGTCCATGCCCTGCCCCTTTCCCTGCAGGCTGTCGTCATCCCCCCGGCTGCCCCACCTGGCTGGCACCTTCCTGCACTGACATCTCTGCGTCCTCCCTGGCTCTTCCTGCACACACAAAGCCTTGGGCTCATCCAGACTCCTTCTTGGTGACATATTGCACCACAACACTGACCTTGGAGGGAAATTTCTTACTTCTTGTCACCAGTCTAGGCCCCCCCAGCTGCCCTTGGTGGCACTAGTTCTTTCTTAGGCTGTTTTCTGACAGGAAGAAAAGCTCCACCAGCTCTCACACCCCCCTTCCAGACCTCTCAGGCTGCTCCTCTACTGTCCTCAATCTTCACACCCCTGACCCCTGAGTCCTCAGCCTCTATATACAGGTCATGTGCTTGAGGCCCCAAATTCCTTCCTGAGGGGTCTCTGGGACCTCTCCAAGGTTTTGGAAGATGACAATAGAGTGCTCTTATCCCAGGAAACACAGAGGGACACTTTTTTCCCAGGGTTGTCTTGGCAGAATGAGGCACAATCTCTTTAAACTTTCTGGCACAAGGGAGCTCTGAGCTCTGGGTACGGAGGGAGCTCCAAGTGCCAACCACTGGAGTGGGAGCTACAAATCATCAGGTCTGGTGTTCTTTGGAGGGCCAGACACTGGTGAGAGTGGTGTGTGTGTGCACATGGAAGGACTTGAAGGGCACAATGAACTGTCTCAAAACACTGTCAAAGCAGGAAAATCCCATAAGGCACCACAACACATAAGTACTGGTGGCAAACAGGAGGGCCTTTAATTCCAAGGCCTAAAGGGAGGTGAAGCTTTGGAAGTAGCCCCCAGGACAGAATTGCACTGTGCAGAGTGTGGGAAAGAGCAGACAGCCCCAACAGGAAGCCAGGGCTGGTAAGGCAGGTCTGGGGAACCCATCCAGACAAAGATTCCCACCTGCAGACTGGAAGCACAGCGGGCAAAACTCCCTCCGTGGCAAGCTGTGGGAAAGGAAGCAAGTCCTTGTAGATGTGCCAGCCCAAGCTGTGGGAACAGCATCTACCCCCCTGGATACCCGGGGCTTGGGCTGTATAAAAGTGATAGCCCAGAAGCACAACTTGGGGACCCTCCACCGAGCAGAGCAGGGTGAAGAAGGACCAGTGGGAGCCTCAGGGATCTCCATGGTGTGATACATTTACTTCATCTCTGTCTCTCTCTCACTGGCTTCCCACCACCCCCTTCTCTCTCTCTCTTTATACTTCTTTCTGTCTTTCTCTCCCTCCTATTTACTGTTAAATCAAAGCTGGACTGCTGACTTTGGCACATGGTCTCCTTTGCAGCTGAATTTGGGCAGAGGCATCTTTTAATAATGGGAACCTGAGAGTATCCATGAGGTTTTACAGTGTGGGAATGGCCACTGGATTCCATGAGGTTCCACAGAGTCTCAGGGTCCATTTGGCTCTGTAAGGCTCTGTAGGGTGATAATGGACCCTTGATTCCATGGGTTTGCAAAATGTGTCAGAACTCCTTTGGTTCAAGGAGGCCCCACATATCACAGTGGCCCCTTGGTTCCATGAGATTCCACAATGTCCCAGGAATCCTTTGGTTCCATGAGCCCTGCAGTGTCACAATGGCCCCTTGATTCCATGAGGTTCCACAGTCTCCCAGGGTTCCTTTGGCTCCAGAAGGCCCTACAGTGTCACAGTGGCCCCTTTACTCCAGGAGGTTCCACAGTGTCCTTGCTGGAACACACAGGGCTGTAATGTTGTCACCCCTGCAGAGCTGCCTCCAGCTCTGGGCTCCAGCACAGGAAGGACATGGACCTGTTGGAGTGAGTCCAGAGGAGAACACCAAAGGGATCAGAGGGATGGAGCAGCTCTGCTGTGAGGAAAGGCTGAGAGAATTGGGATTGTTCAGACTGGAGAAGAGAAGGCTTTGGGGTGACCTAATTGTGGCCTTGCAGTGCCTGAAGGGAGCCAACAAGAAAGATGGAGGAGACTTTGGACAAGGGCCTGGAGTGACAGGACAAGGGGAATGGCTTCACACTGAGAAAGGGAAGGGTTAGATGGGATTAGAGGAATTTCTGGACTGTGATGGTAGTGAGATCCTGGCACAGGTTGCTCAGAGAAGTTCTGGCTGCCCCATCCCTGGAAGTGTTCACGGCCAGGTTGGATGGGGCTCTGAGCTCTGAGTCTAGTGGAAGGTGTCCCTGCCCATGGCAGGGGGTTGGACTGAGATGCTCTTTAAGGTCCCTTCCAACCCAAACCATTCCATGATTCTGTGACTGGTGGGGGATGTGGTGGTCGGAGCCGACGGGCACAGAGACCCCAAAATGATGGAGTTTTCCATTCTGGGTGGAGGAAGGAGGGGGCAGCAGAACTGACACCCTGGACTGCTGGTGGTCAGACTTTGTCCTGTTTGGGAGACTGACTGATCTGGGTGTGAGTGTGGATGTGCTGGAGGGCAGGAAGGCTCTGCAGAGGGATCTGGACAGGCTGGATCAATAAGGCCAAGTGTCAGGGCCTGCCCTTGGGTCCCAACAACCCCCTGGAACGCTCCAGGCTGGGGGCAGAGGGGCTGGAGAGCTGCTCAGCAGGAAGGGACTTGGGGGTGTTGCTTGACAGCAGCTGGATATGAGGCAGAGTGTGCCCAGGGGGGCACGAGGGCCAAGGGCATCGTGGCCTTTGTGGAGAAGTTGGGGCCAGCAGGAGCAGAGAACTGATTGCCCCTCTGTGCTGGGCACTGGGGAGGCCCCACCTGGAGTGCTGTGTCCAGTTCTGGCCCCTCAGTGCCAAAAGGCCCTTGAGGGGCTGGAGCGTGTCCAGAGAAGGGAACGGAGCTGGGGAAGGCTCTGGAAAACATGTCTGCTGAGGGACGGCTGAGGGAACTGGGCTGGTTGAGTCTGGAGAAGGGGAGGCTCAGGGGGGACCTCATTGCTCTCTGCAATGACCTGAAAGGAGGTTTTAGTGGGTGTGGGGTCGGTCTCTTCTGCAAAGCCTTTAGTGACAGGAAGAGAGGAAACGGCCTTAAATTGCATCAGGCAAGGTTCATATTAGATATTCAAAAACCCTTTTTCCACTGAGAGAGTGCTCAGGCATTGGAACAAGTAGCCCAGGGAGGTGGTGGAGTCTCTGGAAGCATTCAGGTGGCATCTGGATGTAGCGCTTTGGGATGGGGTTTAGGGGTGATTCTGGTGGTGCTGGGTTGACAGTTGGACTAGAAGATCTGGAAGGTCTCTTCCAACCTTGATGATTCTGTGATTCTCTGACCTGTCATCCCTGTTTGCAGGTTTGTGCTCTAACAAGACCCTGGGGATGTTTTCTCTGTTGGGTCCACAGAGATTGTGTTGTGTGAGCTTTTTTCCTCTATGATCAAAACAAGGAGTAATTAATGCTAAATCCAGCAGGTGGCTTTCAAGTACTAACTTGGTCCAGTTTGTCCAACTGTGTCCAAACAGGTGAGGAAAATCTGGAACTTTAGAAGGGTTAGTTTTTTACCTCATTAACAGGATATCCAGGGGTGCACCAAGTGCCTTCCAGTGAGGAGCACAAGAGACCAGTAGACAGTGACAATCTTGTTCTAATGTTAATGTCACTGGAGCACAGAGTGAGATCACATCTGAGTTATGTTTCTTTAATCAGTGATTGGGAATAAAGAGAAAAAGCCATCTGCTGGATTTAGCAATAATTACTCCTTGTTTTGATCTTAGGGAAAAAGGCTCACACAACACAATCTCTGAATGCTCCTTTGAACTTACCCACAGTGTGTTCACAAATACACAGAGCAAGGATTTTAGCTTTTGCTGCTACCCTCAGTTCCAGCATACAAAGAAATGTCTCTGTGCAATAACAGCAATTGCCTTACCATGTTACTGAACTACATTCAGTTTATCTGGTCTCAAACAAATACTCCATATTTTCTCCTTGTTTTATTTTCAAAAGCATGGGTATGGGTATTTAGGTGACTGCCTTCACTGGTATAGGATAATCTTATATTTACACTGATAAAATACCACATGTACTTCATGAGATACTGCAAGCTTTTTACAATCCTGATGGCATGTCTTTACAGAGCAAGAGTGAACATTTTGAGATGATTCCTTAATAAATGAGTTGCAGTTCTATTGTTTTTTGAATGTTAAGCACCACATCCTAAATGCAGGAACACGTTCAAGGTCAATGTCCTATTTTAGACCTTTTCAGCAGCTGTGATATTGAGATAATCACGCTTAAAATATTCCTCTAGAAAGAGTAAATTAGCCCTTTTCACTAGAAGGATTCTTATGATCAAAAACAAACCTGAAAGAGAACCAATTCAGATTTCTTTTTTTGTTTGTTGGTTGGGTTTTTTTTCAACAATGCAATAAATTGCTGTCCCTAACTGGGATGGCTTTTCTACCCAAGAAATAAAAAGAAAACTCCAAAGTTCACTTTAATCTGCACTTATATTACCTTTGGGATTTTTTGATTTCTTTTGGAGGCCTCAGCTGTGTAAAAATACCTTCCTTAAAATGCATTTATGCTTTCTGCAAGAACCAAACCATTCCAGCTGACATACCATTCTATCACCAATACTGCAGGGAAATGTAATATCCCACTGAAGCAGAAGGGAAAGAAGACAACTGAGCATCAGCAGCTCTTCCTAAGCAAGATCAGGGGTTTAGGTCCATCTAACTGAGGGATGAGATGTGCCCCTCAGTGGATCTCTTCCCACTCCCCCACCAGCCCTTCTACCCGAATGCAAGCTCAAAGTTCTAAAAAGAGAAGAAGAAGCTGGAGTGTCAATATTTCCCCAGTGCAAACCCCAATAATCTTTGCTGGGAACTGACAGGAATTGCTGTTCCACTGCCCTGGGGTATCCTGGCTTGAGGCGAGAGCGCAGCCCCGCCCAGAGCCCCCAACCCCTCTGAGAGCTTTTGTAGGGTCTGTTTGTCCATGTCCCTGTGGCAGAGGCTCCCCCGACACCTGCCCTGGAGCTGGTCCAGCTGCTGGACCAAACAAGGCATTGTCCAGCCTGCCTTCCCCCAGCCCCGACCGCCCCAGCCCATCTTCCATCGCTCTGCTTCCTTTTCCTGCCCCTGCTCCCCCTCCGCTCCCTTCCCTCGGGCATTTTTATTAGGAATGTCCTTGCTGTTCTCACTGTCCGAGCATGAGCTGATCCCCAGGGGAGCCTGTGGAATGTAACCCCTCAAGCACTAAATTCCTTCCCCTGTGCCAAAGACACGGGTTTGTTGTTGCTGCCCCTCCCGCCGAGCACCAGCTCCATCTCCTGCTCCTGCCCAGCGGCTTTGCAGAAATCCAGGGCTGGGTGTGGATTGAAGGCTGTGGCAAGGGACAGGATAAAGTTGCTTCACTTTCCACCCTTGATGTCTCAATGTCTGTGATCTTAGGAACCCTCACAAACCTGGAACAAGGCAGATTATCTGTTTTTGTAAGATATGTACATGGAGATTGTTTTGATCTGTGTTTAAATCGTCCTTGAATAAAAGAACTAATAGAAAACTATGTAAAAAAAAAAGGAAAAGGGAAAAATAAGAAAAACGAAAATTAAAAAAGGGAGAAAAGAGATAAAAATGAGAAAAAAGAGAAAAAAAAGAAAAATAGGAAAAAATGAGGAAAAAAAAGAACAAATAAAAAAGAGAAAAAAGAAAAAAGAGAGAGAAAAAAGGGAAGAAAAGAAAGAAGAAAGAAAAAAGAAAGAAAAGAGAGAAAGAAAAAAAGAGAAAATAAAAGAAGACAGAAAAACTAAAAACCAAAAAAAATCCGATCCTCCCCCGCCGCAAGGACTACAACTCCCACAATGCCCCGCGCAGGCGGGGGGCGGGCAGGGGCCGTGGCCGCGCGCTGATTGGCTGCGGGGCGGGTCTGTAAAGGCGGAGGGCGCGCGGAGCGAGCGCCATTTTGGCCTCGTGGTCGGGAGTGAGGAGGACTCGCCTGCGGCCGCTGCACTTGGCTGGGTGAGTTGGCGGGGGGGCGGCGAGAGCGGGGTCTGGGGATCCCCTCGGGGGCTGCGGGGAGCGCGGGTGTGGGTGGAAAAGCTGGAGGGCTCGGGAGGGTTTAGCGGGGGGCTTCGGGGGTTCCCGGGGACGTTTTGAGGGGTCCCTGAAGGGACTCAGGGGGGAGGTTGAAGGTCTCTGAAGAGTGCTGGGGGGCTCTGATGGGGGTTTTATTTTCTGAGAAGATTTGGGGTGTCCCAGGTGGGCTTTGGGGCTTTCTGGGGAGGTTTGGGGTTCCTGGGAGGCTTTGCAGGGACCTTGAGGCAGTTTTGGGATCTCTGGGGGGTTTAAGGTGTCCCAGACGGTTTGGAGGGCCCGTGGGGGGGATTGGGGGTCCCTGAATGGGCTTGGGGAGTCTCAGGTGGGTTTTGTGGGTCACTGAGAGGGTTTAGAGGGTGCTGGGGAGGGATGAGGGGTCCTTGAGGAGGTTTCGATGGGTCAAGAGGGGAATTTCAGGGGTTTTGAGGGGATTTTACAGGGTCCCCTAAAGCCCAGCAGTGGGTTTCAAGGGATCCTCCAGCCCCCAGAGGAGGGGTCCTATGGATGCCCCCAAAAATCCGGGGTGGGAGATGTACCACATCCACGTAAGGGGATCCCAGTGCCCCCAGTATATCCCAGTGACCTCCCAGTGACCCTTAGTACGGCCCAGTAACCCCCTCAGTGACCAGCCAGTGTATCCCAGTGACCTCCCACTGCCCCCCAGTATGGCAAAGTGATCCTGCAGTGAGCACCCAGTAACCCCCAGTATGGCCCAGTAACCTGCCAGTGTCCCCCCGTGTGTCCTGGTATCCCCAGGTAACTCCCCAGTGCCCCCCAGTGTGCCCCAGTTCCCCCCGAGTCCATCCCAGTGCCCTCTCAGAGGGCCCCTGAGAGCCTGGTGAGGGGGGGCACGGAGAGAGAAGGGAAAACCTGGACAGCAGGGACCCCTGGGATCCCCGGGACAACAAAGTGGAGAACCTGGAGAGGGGGAATGTCTGGGAACGCGGCACCCCGAAGGCGAGAGTCAGAAGAGAAGGGACCCTTGGGACCCCCAACACTCCCAGCATCCCTCAGTGGGACGCCCCAGCTTCCCAGAGAGGGGAGACCCTCTGAACCCCAGAGGGGAGAGACCAGAGATGGGGAACTTCTGGGAGAGTTTTTCTGGCTGAATCTTGATATTTTGGAGTATTTTTAGCTGAATCTCACATCTTTGCAGTTTGTGAGAGGTTCATCTCACTATTTCTGGGGGGTTTTTTGCCTGAATGTCAGTGGTTTCGGTTTTTCTGGGCTGGATCTTGGCTTTTGGAGGTCTTTATGGTCACAGGAGGCCTGATAAGTTCTAGAGATGGACTTGGGCAGGAGGAACCCCCAAGCCAACGAGCTCAGCCCTTGTTTTCCCCCCCATCAGGATTTGTCCTTCCCAAAGCTTGGGCGGATGGAGGAGGAGGCTGGGAGGAAGAGGAAGATGCCTTGGGCCCCCCAGGCAGGTGAGGAGGAAGTCAGTGTCCCTTTGGGCGGGTGTTGTGCTGGCTCTGTCAGCCCAGCATGGCCCCGGCTGCAGGACAACCCCGCTGGCGCCGCCGTCCTGCCGGGGCCGGAGTTGGGGGGATGTCCTTGGCCTTCCCTGTGGGCCGGAGGCAAATCCCCTGCCTGTCCTTCTTGCTTCCTGCCCCAGGCCCCGAGCTGAGGAGGGAGAGCGCGGAGGACAAATCCCCCCGTGAGACCCTGGTGGGAGAGGCCGTTTTGAAGGGCTCCCCGGCGCAGGAAGGCAGCGGGGAGGAAAAGGGCCGGAGATCCCCCCGCAGGAGGGGCTCCAAAGCCAGCCCAGGGTGCTCTGAGGAGGAAAGAGCCAGCCTGTGCTGGGAAGGCGGCCGGAGCTTGAGGGGGAGCTCTGACCTGGTGGTCCCTGAGCAGCCTCCCAGCAGGAAGAAGCCCTTCAGGTGCTTGGAATGTGGGAAGAGCTTTAGGTGGAGCACAGACCTGCTCAGACACCAGCACATCCACACTGGGGAACGTCCCTACACGTGTGGGGAGTGTCGCAAGAGCTTCAACAGGAACTCCCACCTGATCCAACACCGGCGAATCCACAGTGGGGAATGCCCTACAATGTGGGAGTGTGGGAAGAGCTTCAGGACAGCTCCACCTCTTCCCACCAGCTCATCCACACCGGGGAACGGCCCTACAAGTGCTTGGACTGTGGGAAGAGGTTTCAGACCAGCTCCAATCTCCTCAGGCATGAGCGGACGCACACGGATGAGAGGCCCTTCCGCTGCACCGACTGCGGGAAGGGCTTTAACCAGAATTCCCACCTCGTCACCCACCGGTGCATCCACACCGGGGAGAGGCCCTACAAGTGTGGGGAGTGTGGGAAGAGCTTCACCCAGAGCTCTAACTTGACCAGACACCAACAGACCCACCAGTAAGGGAAGCCTACAAGTGCCTCAACTGTGGGAAGAGCTTTGGCCACTGCTTCCACCCCGAATGAAGCCCCTGATGGTGAGGCAACCCCTGGTGTCCAGTGACTGTCAGTCCATCCCTTTTGACCAGAAAGGGCCAGTCCCCTTTCACCAACAGAAGCCTTCCTGGGGGTGTGTGTGTGGAAATTTCTGCATTGGCTGGGGACCCCCCAAGGTCACTCCTGGAGGTTGAGAGCAGAGATCTCCCCCTGGGCGTTGGTCTACTGGAGTTCCATCTGCCTCTAATTAAGAATTACTGGGTTTTGCCAGGTCTAGTAGAATCACTTCAACAATTGCTTGAGCACCATTCTATCTTATCCTGTACTACGAGTAGTTTTAGTGTGTATTTTGTGCAGTAAAAAATTCTGATGAAGATGTAGTGTCTGATCATTTGGAACCCTAAATAAATTCCTTTCAATCAATAGATCTGATTTGCCATCATTAAAACCTGGGGGACAAAAGTGATTCTGTCACACCTCTGTAATTGCTCTAAACTGAAAGTGTTGTCATAATCCAAGGCTGAGATTGGATCCAGCAGCCCCCAGCACCCCACAGGAAGTTGGGAGCTCAGGGGGCCACCCTCCTACGCCAACCCCTCTGTACCAACAGGCCCCCATGAGACCGTTGGACCCACCAGACCACCCCCCTCTTTCCACCCTTCTCCCTGTTCCTGCCACTTTCTCACTGTCCCCTCAGTCCCCAGTTTCCCCCACGAACAGTTTTGGGGTCCCAACCCCCACTTTTTGCCTCCTCTCCTGTGGGAGCTGAAGGAGAAAATGAGGCTGCACACACAGAGTTCCACTTTGGGACTTGTCCACTGACACTTTTCTGTGTCCCGTTTTATTCCTCTTCTCTTGTGAACAGTGCTCAGTGTTTGTCTTTTAGTCCACCAGAATTCCCAGCATGGCCCCAAAGCAGTGCCCTGATCCCACACATTCCCCTCCCCTCATGTGCTGCCTGTGTTCAGCCACCAGAGAAAAACACAGGCTGGTCATGCAGGCTGGTTCAAGTGCATTTCCACTTGGAGAAACAACCTTCTCTCTCTCCAAGCACTCAGCCAAGGTCCATCCTCCCTTTGCCTTCCCATGAACTCAGGGCAGGTGCAGAGTGACTCCGCTTGGTCCCACCTCTGCCCCTGTTTTGTTTGGACACGCAGAGTTCACGGCCAAGAGGGCTAGGACCCGGGCTCCTTGTCTTGGGGCTTGTCCCATGCGCTTCCAGAGGACTTGGAATATTGAAACCAGGCAGATTCTGAACCCCTGCTCCTGATGCTGCCACAGTGCCCACACACTGGCCCTGCAGGCATGGCCTGCACTGAATGGCCAGTGCAGCAGGAGCCGTGGCTGCGGCAGCTGCCGGGATTGCTGCAGAGATGATCCAAGCAATCAGCCACCCACTGAGGATTTCTGCATTTCACAGTTTCCTTCATTCACTGTATCCTGCCTCATCCTCCCACCTTCTGCTTCCCTGAGATCCTCAGTTTAGCTCTTCTGCCCATTGGAATTATTAATGATCAATGGAGGGTAGATACGTTTTGATCTGTGATACAACTGAAATAACAAGGATTACTTACAGGGATGTTAAAGGTATTGTCGGTCACATGAATCACAATGTCAGGTGCAGCCAAGAAGGCATCTGAGTGACAGGGACACACCATGGCTGAGTCATTAAGCCAGTCAGTAAGAGTTAGTAGACCCAGTGAATTCCCCCTAGAACAGTGTCTTCCCGATGGGACATCCGGGCAGGGCTTGCTCTGCTCAGCATTCCCTGCCTCCTCCCGGGATTCTTGAGGGACAGCCTCTGGCAAGTCCTGGCCCAAGGAGACCTGCCACCGCCCCAAGTCCTGGCAAGGCTGCTGCCCGTCTCTTGCCCCAAAGAGCTGTGCCCCTGGGGGACTTCTCTGCCAGAGGGCAGCCAAAGCCAAGGGGCACTGAGGTCTGCCCTCTTGCAGGCGGCTGTTGTGAGCAGCAGCTGGAGCAATTGGTGGCAAGACTTGGCATCTGTCAGAAGGCAGAAGCTGTTGCTCCTTCCTGGCATGATTTTGGGGTGGAAGTGATTAGCAGCAGCACAAAGCCACCATCAGCTGCTGAGTTTCAGAGGACAAGTAGATTGGACAGAGAGACTCTCAAGCTTCCTTGTGTTCTTTTTGCTTGTTTTCTTGCCTTCTGGAAAAAAAATCAGCCCAGTCTCGCATGTTCAACACTCCAGTGTCTGTGTGCTCAGCTGTGACCAGCAGCTGATGTCCAGTCCATTGGGGAAGTGCAGGGGACAGGGAGAAGTCTGGGATGAGAAGCTGTTCTGTGTCTCCCATGAAGGTGCCACCCGCCTGAAGGAGCAGCCAAGAGAAGTGCTGGAAGCAGAGACATTCTGCCAGTTTCTGCTCTCAGGTGGACACAGGGCCCACTTGTTGCCAGGGGTCCTGGAGATTGGATCCAGGAACAAGGCAGGGCCATGCACTGGTAGGGAATGGGCTCCAGCAGGACCAAGGGAGGAACGTCCAGCAGCAAAGTGTGAGCTGGTGAACTGGGCCATCTCTTCAGCAGACACCACAGTGCTTACTTCCCTCCATCCCTGAAGCTCCACCACACGAGGCCCTGCTTTGCTTCAACTTCTACTGCTTCTTCCTTTGTTGCCCTCAAGTGCTGGACGTAGAGTTTAGAAGCCCATGCCCGTGTTTTGAAGGTGCCTGCGTGGAGGAGAGGTTGAGCAGCTGCAGCCCGAGGCTGGTGTCCCAGCAGAGTCTCTAAGGATGGCACCAGTGGCACTGGCTGGGGACACCTGAGTGTGGAAGGCGTGTCCAACCTCAAGCAGGGCCATTGAAGTCAGTCAGGATGTCAGGCTGCAGCTGGAGGTGCCAAGGGTTGCTGTGAGGCTGGGGAGTCACTGGAAAGCTGTGGTGGCCACTTGCCCTGAAGCCTTTTGCCAAAGCGGGTGCAACTGTGCCCACAGTCTGCCCATTTTTGGTGCCCTGGCGGGTGTGGGTGCCTGGGTGAGGAGGCCCAGGCGTTGTGGGTGCTGCTGCTCCTGGGCAGCCTCTGGTGCTGTTGTCTGTGGGGCGGAGCCGCTTGGGCAGCAGCGAGTGCACAGGCCTGCCCGAGGAGCCCAGTGCCCTGCCCGTGGTGGCAGCAGCTCTGTGGGCCCAGAGCTCTGGCTCAGGGGGGTGTTGGCCACAGCCCCGTGGCCTGGGCAGCCGTGGGGGCCCGGGCTGGCCGCCAGCCCTGCCTGTGCCACTGCCCCTCGCTGGCAGCACCCGGCAGACGTGCCCCGGCAGGGCCCCCTTGCCCTCCTTGTCCCCAGCCAGGCCAGCCTGGCCACCTTGGGGATGTGCCCACCCTGCTGCTGAGGCCTGGCCTCCAGGGCTTCTGCCACAGGGCTGGGAGAGGCCTTGGGAAAGCACCAGAGCAGCCGGCTGGCAGGGAAGGAGGTGGCTGCCTGGGGGCTGCTTATGGCCTCTGCCCCCCAAGTCCTGGGGGCTTTTCCCTCCACCCTGCCCCTCGGGGCCTGCTCCCAGTATGTCCCATCACAGCCTTCTGCCACCCACCCCCTCACAGATTCCCCTCAAGGCTTCCTGCTCCCTTGTCCCATCAGGGCCTCCACAGCACCTCACCCCTTCCTGGCCTCCCAGCGCCCCCTCCCCTGCGGGTCTCCCCCAGCCCCGCCAACCTGCCCGGCAGCGGCGCAGCCCTGAAGGAGCTCCAGAGGAGCCGCTCCAGAGGCACTTGGGAGCCCGGAGCAATCCAACCAGCAACACACAGGCAGGACACAGACGCTGCTTCCTGGCTGGAGGAGGGCATGTGGCCGTCGCCAAGGACAAGGTCCTCAGGCATCCCCACAGCTCCAGCCTTTGGCCCTCCATTTTGCTGGAAACGCTGAGGCTCCAGCAGAGCCACCAAAGGCCAAGGGACTTCTGCCCACTTTTGCTGGCACACTGCACAGCGGGGCAAGTGTTGCTGAGCACAAGGAGCCCTTTTCCCCTCTTCCCCAAGGCCTTGTGCACACTGGGCACCAAAAAAACCTCCTGGGCTTCTGTATGTGATAACATGCATGTAATATTCCCATGCTGAGCTCAAAGGAGGTGCTTGCAGGGAAGAGGCATCTTCCCCACAGGCTCAGGTGGCCCCAGGAGATGGAGCTTCCTGCATCAGTTCTCCACAGAGCTGCAGCAGCACAGGCAGACACTGCCCTGCGGAAAAGGCCGGGCCTGCCATGCCCTGCACAGCCAGTCTTGGAGCTGCTGGAATCTGCACTAGGGAGCCATCTGTACAGCTCTCAGCACGTAGCAGTGTTGAATTGCCAGGCCTGCCATGGCGAGTCTGATGTCTTCTGTCACACCTCTACGGGCTGGAAGAGGCAGCAACGGAGACTACCAGAATGGGAAGAATGAAGTTCTCCGTACAGCTCTGATGATGTGGAGTGTTTCCTGGGCCAGGTTTGAGACGGCAGGGCTGTCATCAGTGATGTCTTGAAGGGCTGGAAGAGAAAGGAAGAGAGCCAAGGTGAGAGGCCAGGGGTGTGGGGACGTGAGGAGCCCCTCCTGCCAGGGCCATCCCAGCCAGCTCTTGCCATGGCCAGGAGGGAGCAGGGCCCAAGGGGATCAGCTGGAAGGTGCTCTCGCTCACCCTGGCAGATGAGCTGCAGCTCTGGCTGCTCCTGCTTCATGGACCTGGCGGCGATCCCTGGGAACACAGAGCCTGTCAGGCCCCAGAGGCACAGGTCCCCCGCAGCGGCGCTGCCAGCCCGGCCACACGGCCTCCTGCCCTGGCAGGGCTGAGCCCGGGGCCTTCCCGCATGGGGACGCCCCAGGGCTGGGCTGGCACAGGGCGGCAGCAGGCACCAGGCCACTCGGGGCTCCACATGCCCTGGGCCGCATCCTGCTGCCGCTGCAGCAGCCGGGGCTGGGGCCGAGCTGCAGCGGGGCGGGGAGGGACCCCGGCCTTGTGGCTCACCCAGAAACTTGATGGCCAGCTTTCGCAGGGGCTCCTCTGGGCTCTCCAGGAACGGCAGGGCCTGGCGCACGTACTGGCCCACTCGGCTCCTGTCCTTTTCCAGCTGCAAAGAGCGCCAGGGCACGGAGGGAAGGCTCGGCTCAGGCTCTGCCCCTTGGCCGGGCGCTCCCTGCCCCCAGCACGGGGCTCCCCTGCCCACAGAGCCCTGAGGCCTGGCCAGCAACTGCTGGGGCCGGGCTTTGGGGGGAGCAGAGGGCTGGGTGCTCCTGGGGAGCCGTGGGGCGGCCCTACCCCACAGCCCAGCTGGACCGGGGCTCCATGGCAGCCTGGCTGCGGGGCAGGGGAGCTTGGAAAAGAGCCCGCATGCCCCAGGGAAGGGAGCAGTGTGTGGGGCACAGGCTGGTGTCTGTGGGTGCAGCAGTGGACACAGGCACCCTGCCAGCCCCACACATTGGGCATCAGGGGCTGGGGCTTTGGGGCCGTCCTTACCAGGCACTCGGGAAACCTCCACGGCTGCTCCATGGTCACCAAGTCCTCAAGATCTCTCCACTTCAGGAACCTGGCTGCACCAAACAGTGCTCTCCAAGAGGCCTGCACAGCAACAGAGAGCGGGCCATGGCACCGCAGCCCAGGGCACAGCACCCACATCCCTGTGCCAAGGCCAGGAGGAGGCTGCAGGCGACCATGGGCCAGGGCAGGAGGCACAGCAGCCTCCTGCCATGGGGACACCAGAGCCCACGAGTCCTCACCTCTGCCACACGCTGGTTCTCATTGTGCCAGTTGAAGTAGAATGGCACCAGACTCAGGTACACGTGTGGCTTTAGGCTCTTGCTCCTCTCTGTCGCCTCCATCAGCTCCCAGAAGAGGAGCATGGAGAGCTGCTGCAGCTGGCTGTGCTCCTGGTGCAAAGGAAGAGGAAAAGACCTCAGCACTGGCTTCTCCAGGCCCACCGGGGCACAGGCCTGAAAAGACACTGGGCCCAAAGTTTCCTGGCAGCACTCAGTGCCCACGATGAGGGGCACAGAGCCTTACATTGTCAAAGAGTGGCCGCAGCGCCTCAAGCAACTTCAGGGCAGTAGGGGTGGATATTTTGACGATTTGGAAGTGCAGCACGTTGATGAACGCGGAGAGGGTCATCTGAACCGCGTCTGTGTCTGCATCCTGCAGTAGCTCCAGGAGGCTTTCACTCAGGCTCCGCATGCTCTTAGCCTGTGTGGAACACAATGCTGTGGTGCAGCCCCACGCTGCTGCCGCGGGGCCCAGAGGCCAAAGGTGCGTCCCAAAGGAGTCGGGCAGCTGAACGGGGAGGAGGAGAGCTGGGAGCAGCTGCCACAGCTGCCAAAGGCCAGCCAAGGCCAAGCTACTGCCTTGCACAGCCGCACGCTGCCGGCCCGGCTTCAGCCCCTGCCCCCTGCTCACCATTGCGGGATCCCTGCTGAGCACCACCAGGCCTCGGAGCGCCAGGCGACGCCTCTCCGGGCACTGCCTGCGCAGGTGCCTGGAAATAATCTGCAGGACGCTGGGCCCACATTGTCTGGGGTTCAGGCAGTGCAGGACCTGAAAGGCAGGGAGCAGTGACGGGGTGCCCGGCCGGCAGGAGCCCAGACCCGCCCGGGGCTGGGCCCAGGCAGCAGCACAGGGTGCAGGCACCGTCCCGGGCGGCTGCGGCTGTGAGAGGGCAGAGAGGGGGAGGCAGCTGGGCCAGGCAGCGCTCGCCATCAGGCTCACCTCCACCAGGAACGCCAGGGCAGGCAGTTCCCACAGGGGCTCTCCCCTGCTGAGCCGCAGGAGCAGGCTGACGGCGATGCTGCGACCAAAGGAGCGGGAGACACGGCACAGCTCCCTGCAAGGGGGAATAAAGGTGCCAGAGACCCTGAGCCAGGTGGGCAAAGCTCTCCTGGGACTGACTCACACAGGCCTGGTCTTTGGCCACCAGCCCAGGAGAGGACGTGGGCACTTTGGGAGGTGGGTCCTCCTGTGCAGCCGCCCCTCTCCGCCTTTTCCACTCTGCTCAGCCATCCCTGGCTGCCAAGGCCCTCTGGCCCAGCAGCACGGGCACTGTGAGGGGTGGCCTGTGCACAGGGCAGAAATGACCTGTGGGGGTGTGGGGCAGTGGGGAGAAAGGGCTCTCACCTGGCCAGCAGACCCACTGCATAGTGGTGGCTGTCAGCCTTGAGGAGCATGTCCCAGCCACACTTGCGACCGATCACCATCAACACGTCCTCATCCAGCAGCTGGCGCAGCAGGGCTTTAACAGTCTGCACTGCAAACCTGTGTGCAGAGCACAGCCCAGGTCAGGCACAGAGCCCTGGCCCCAGCCCCGAGGGCGTGGCAGGGAGAGGGGACTGGGATGGAGCACCTGTTGGGGTTGGGGGGAAGGCTGCGCTGCTCCCGGCATCGCCTCCAGAAGGTCTCGACCTCCTCTGACATCTCCTCTGTGCTGATGAAAACTTGGAAGAGCAGAGTCAGAAGGAGGCGGGGGAAATTGTCCTTCACTGCACTTGGGCACCAGGAGTGGGACAGCTGGAGGATCTCCCAGAGTGCCACAGTTGCCTGCCAAAGACAAAGCACCCAGAGACAGCTCTCAGGGCCCAGATGTCCATGTGGCAGGGCCCAAGCGTAGCAGGGACAGGCCAGAGGAAACACAGGGGGATCCCCCAGCCTGGTGTCCCTGAACCTGCCCCTAAGGCAGGCCTGCAGCCCAGTGCCTGGGGCAGGGAGAAGCAGTGGTGAGGGAGGATGGAAAGGCATCCCAGAGGCAACCTGGGGCCAAGCAGAGGTCAGCTCAAGAAACTCACAGCCAGGGCAAAGACATCCCTCTCATCCCCATCAGAGGTGCGTCTCCTGTGCGCTGGCCAGTATTCCAGCACACAGAAGAGGATCTGCAGCACCGGCTCCTTAGTCCGTCTGAAGGAGATGAGCGTCTTCCACATGGTGCGAGCAGCTCTGTGGAGTCACAACTCTGGCTCAGGGGGGTCTGGGACACAGCGCTGTGGCCTGGGCAGCTGCGGGGCCCAGGTGACAGAGCCACGGTGCCTTGTGGGGCAGGGAGGCAGGCTGGCCTCAGGATTGGAGGCTGACATGCCAAAGCTGGCCAAGAGAGGAGCTGGAGTGTCTGGGAAGTCTCCATGTCTCTGGCACACCATTTGGGACAGGCTGTCCAGGGGGATGGGGTCTAAAGGCAGGTGAGCCCTCAAGGCAGGTGGGCCCCATACCTGTCACAGGCTGGGGCAGAGCGCAGCAGGGTCACTGCAACATCCGTGGGGTGTGCCTCGGTCAGCAGGACAAGAGTCTTGTCCAGCCTGTGCTCAGCAGACACATTGGACGTGAGCCACTGATGGATGCACCTGACTATGGCCGGCACCTGGAGGGGACACGGGGGACAGTTGGAGAGCTGCCAGAGCCAGTAACTTGCTCAGCTTCCCCCAAGAATTGCTCCCCTTGCCACCACACTCTGCTGGTCTCAAAGGCTGAGGGGACCCAGAGCAGCCGACGTGAGGGGCCACAGCATCCCTGGGGGACTGGAGCCCTGGCCACAGGCTGCTTACTTGCTTTGCTTTGTAGACACCGTTCTGCACAAGCAAATCCAGCAGGGCAGCGCTGGTCTGGGCATTGAAGAGGTCCAAGTTTGCCGTGTCCCCAGTGGCCATGAAAGTGGCCTCTTCGTGCCAAATGCACCTGATGAATCTGCAAACCAGCTACAGGAGAAAGGCAAGGAAGAGAGAGGGATGTCCCCTGGAGGGCCGCGACAGCAGTGCTGGGCTGAGCAGTGAGAGCAGGCCCAGCCCAGGCGGGGATGGCTGCAGGTACCTGTGCTGCCCTGCGGAAGCGGCCACGGGCACGGAGCTGCTCTTCTGTCCGCTCCTGGCCTGCATCTGGCAAAGAGCGAGCGCGCTCAGAGCTGAGGGTGTGCGGGAGAGGCCGGAGAACACAGCCCAGGCCTGGGCTCCAGGAGCAGGCAGGGCCAGCCCCGGGATGCCCAGTGGATGGAGCACGGCTGCCAGGAGATCAGCCCCAGCCCCTCTGCCCCCCTCCCTTTCCCTGGGCATGTCCAGATGGGATGGAACAGGATGAGGCCAAGGGGGCTGCAACCACCAGCCCTGTGGCCCAGCTCCAGCACTCACCCTCCTGCGGGGGCTGCACCTGCTGCACCTCTTCAGGCTGCTGTGCTGGAGCAGCCCTAGGGCTTTCCTCCTTCTCCTCCTCCTTCACCCAGGCCAGCTTGGGCACCGTGGGGGGTCTCTGCTGCATGTCTCCATCTGGTGTTATGGCTACCTGCAGCAGAGATGCCATGGAAAAGCTTTGGCTCCCCAAGTCCTGCAGTCGTGCCTTCAAGGCAGCTGCAAGAGAGAAGCCTGGGAAATGCCTCGCCTCATCCAGTCCCACTGTCTGGCCTCAAGGTCACCTGCCCCAGGGACTGGAGATGCCTTGAGCAGCCCCAGGTCCCCAGGTCCCACAGTCTGGCCTGGAAGATGCACAGGGGAGAGGTGGAGAGCTTCCAGAGTTAGATACTTGCCCAGCTTCCCCTGAGAAATGCTTCCCTTCCCAGCACACTGTGCCAGCCTCAAAGGCTGAGGGGGCCCAGCGCACCCAGCTTGGGGGGCCACAGGCTGCTTACTTCAGCAGAGACAGCTCTCTCCTCAAGAAAGTCCAGGCTGGGGGTATCGACCAGGCGCTGAACAGGCGCGGCCTCAGTGCTCGCCACGCCCTCCGTCGTTCTGGCGTCGGCCTCCTCCGTGAGACCAGGCAGCACAGAGTCACAGTGTGACACATCATCGATTGACGTGGTGTCCCAGTGGGTTGTGTGATCACTGGTTGTGGTGTCACACTGTGCTGGGACAGCAGTCGACGCGGTGCTGACATCAGGCTTTGTCAGCTGGGTCGGGATGGTGTCAGGCTGGGCCTGGACATCAGCTGGTGTGACCCTGGACTTTCTACGCCGACTGCCCATGAATTTCATAAATGTCTGCAGGAGAAAGAAGGGCAGGGAAGAGAGGGATGTCCCCTGGAGGGCCGCGACAGCGGTGCTGGGCTGAGCAGTGAGAGCAGGCCCAGCCCAGGCGGGGATGGCTGCAGGTACCTGTGCTGCCCTGCGGAAGCGGCCACGGGCACGGAGCTGCTCTTCTGTCCGCTCCTGGCCTGCACCTGGCAAAGAGCGAGCGCGCTCAGAGTTGAGGGTGTGCGGGAGAGGCCGGAGAACACAGCCCAGGCCTGGGCTCCAGGAGCAGGCAGGGCCAGCCCCAGGGTGCCCAGTGGATGGAGCATGGCTGCCAGGAGATCAGCCCTGGCCCCTCTGCCCCCCTCCCTTTCCCTGGGCATGTCCATATGGGATGGGACAGGATGAGGTCAAGGGGACTGCAGCCACCAGCCCTGTGGTCCAGCTCCAGCACTCACCCTCCTGCGGGGGCTGCACCTGCTGCACCTCTTCAGGCTGCTGTGCTGGAGCAGCTCCAGGGCTTTCCTCCTCCTTCTTCCTCCGGAACAGCCTGAGCAGGCTGAAGCGTCTCCCTGCCATGCCACAGTCTGGTGTCCAGGGCACCTGCAAGAGAGAAAGAGAACCTCGGAGAAACTCCGGGCCCTAAGTTGCAGAATGGCCTTGAGGCCACCTGCCGCAGGGATTGGAGACACCTCGGAGAAGCTCCGGGTCTCCAAGTCCTGCAAAAGGGTCTCAAGGGCACCTGCCACAGGGATTAGAGACACCTCGGAGAAACTCCGGGTCTCCAAGTCCTGTGGAAATGCCTCGAGGTCACCTGAAAGCGAGAAAATCCTCCAAAATCTCCGGGTCAGCAAGGCACGAGTTGGCTGCGCGGGGGCTCCGCACAGCACCGCTCTGTCCCGTCCTGTCCCGTCGCCTGCTCCGAGGAGCACTGTTGACACTGTGGCCGTGTCACCAGCAGCACCTCTGTCACCACGGGTCATAAAGGGCCCTTGGACACCCTGCCCCCTTCCATCCCACTGGCCATGCCCAGCGTGTCACAAAGGGCCCTGGGACACAGTGCCACGTGGCCTGGAGCCTCCCCCAGCCCCGCCAACCTGCCCCACCTTGGAGGGAATCTTCTCTCTGAAGTATCTAATCTGGCTGGACCTGAACTGTAGGAACAGCTCAAGAAATGAGCAAACACTCCCCTCCTGTGCCTGCTCACGGCAGCACAAGGAGCCCCCTCGGCCGCCGACTCAGTCGCAGCAGGAAGGGCACGGGGCCTTCCACACAAGCTGGCACGGCCTCCTTGGGAGAAGTGCTGGCTGGTGGCCATCCTAAACAGGGGGGCTGACACCGAGAAGGAAGGTGTGGGCAAGGGCACCAATGCTGCTGGCAGCCCTTTGGCCAGGGCTGCACCCAAATCAGCAGCTCTGGCAAGTCCTGGCCCAAGGAGACCTGCCACCGCCCCGAGTCCTGGCAAGGCTGCTGCTCGTCTCCTGCCCCAAAGAGCTGTGCCCCTGTGTATTAGTTCATTTGAATACATGCCCGGAATAAAGACAAGTACAACAGACATTCAAACAGTACAAAACATCTTTTATTGCAGTGAGAATAAAAAACTAGCAAAGAGAATCAAAAGCTAAAAAAGAATAGAAAAAGCTACTTTATCAATTGGCATTCATACAGTACTATGAACGGCTTTTATTACAGTATTAACTAGTAGAAAGGGAATTAAAGGAACATTTAAAGGATATTAAAACAATACTACGAGTGGCTTTTAATACAGTATTAACTAGTAAAAAGGGAACTACAAGGATATCAAAAAAGGATATAAAACAGTGGCTTTCTTAATTGCTTCCTCTCGAACTGTGCTTACCCACACAGACAGGCCAGGGCTGTCAGGATCTGCAGCAGCTGGTCGGTGCCCGTGGTTAGCGGGTGTCCCCATGGAACAACACAGTCTCCATGGCAGGATGAGGATCGCTCACCCCAGCAGTCCTGACACCCCATTTTATCAGCTCCACATTACACCATGTAGGGCCAGTATAAGGTGATGCCTGAGTGGCAGCCAAACCCCGCCTGTTCATCACCTGATAGCAACAGTCTGTGCATGCCCTGCTGTAGGGCAAGGGGCCAGCGACCCCTGCCCACAGAATCTTCTTCTCACCATCGTCTTTCTCACCCCTATGTATGACCTCTACCATTGTGTTTCAAGGATAGATGTATCTATCTTGCAATATGTAGCAAAACCAAGGAAGAACTCAGCTCTGATAATAGGGGATATCAGGCTGACTTGCTAAAAAGCACAATGGACCTTACAATTAGCTTGTGCCATGAAGTTACATTGTACCATACTCTGGCTGGTTTCACATCCTAATATGATTCCTTTCTCACGCCTCTATGCTCCATTGATCATCTAATTCAAAAGTACCCCCCTTACAGACATGAAACAGTTTAAAGTCCTGGAGATGTAGAGATGAAAAAGTCATATCTAAAATGTAGTGCTAGCTTGTTCCTAAGCATTTCCAAAACTCCTTCCCAGCAGGTGCCAGGATGGGTGGGCAGGAGGTGACTTTATTTATTCAGACCATTCTTGTACGTGTGACTGCTGCTCTTTCACCCCTCTCCCCCTATTTCTGGGTTGGTTTCTAGAGCTGTTTTTGAAAGAAACACTTTTTACACTCTCACATGTGAATATTTTTAAAGAAATACAAGACAGGAAAATCTAGTAAAACCAATATTTAACAAAATGGTGAAATCACACTCCTTTTTGTACTCTAAGCACTCTGCTACTGGCAGTTTGTGTAGTTCTCCACATAGTGGAAATGTAACAAAGGATCAAGCAATTTTCTCTGTATTCTTTATTTACTTTTAATTTTTTTTCTGTCATCAAATTGGCTGCAGGATTTGGTCCTGTCTTTGTGGAGGATGAATGCCACTGTCCTTTTATGTTTAATATTTTATTATTCAGGGGGACTGTCAGTGGGAGAAGTGGTGGGAAGGATCCTCCACTCAGGGGCTGGAGCTTCAACTTCTAAAGAAGGCTGTACTTAATCAAAGAGCTGCAACTCAGGATTTCTCCCTGTGTTCCAGAACTTTTCATTTAGCCAGCTGAGAGTGCCCAGGGCACAGCCAGGTTAATGTTTAACTCTTCCAACACTGTCCTCATCCCAGGATATCCTGTCATCCTGAGAAGAAGGAAGGGAGATGCTGTGCCTATTCCCTAGGGCTGGGCAGGAAGCAAAATCTTCAAAGCCCTGGCCCTTCTGAAGGAGTTGATCTTGTGTTATTCCTCAGTAGTCAGCACTGAAAATTCTGTATCTGAGATACAATGAAAAGGAGAGTTGCTGAGAGGCTTGTTTGGGGGAGAGTGTTTTTTTGGTTTGTTTTTGTGGGGGTATTTTAGTGCCAAATGAAGGTTGGATCATGAAAATCAGTCTTGTTACTGACAAAAACAGTAAAGGCATTTAAACGCTTTCAGATGCTGTAACCATTTTCCTTTCTTTCACTTTCTCACCCCTTGCAAATCAGAGACAGTTCCTAGAGGACAGGAGAATAAAATAAACAAAAAAAGAAGTTGTTTTTCTACTCTTGAGGCCTGTGTCAGGTCTGTTTTGAATGCATTTGAATCCTGCTGCTTCCAGGCTCTTTTTCAAGTAGCACCAGATAAATACCTGTGAACTACTGAGATGAGAGTGATCATTCTTACTTCACAAAATGTTTCTCTTTTTTTTTCCTATCCTGTGTCCCTTTTGTGTTCTGTGCTATGGAGTGACTATATTTTTGTTCTAAGCTAATTCACTGCTGCTGTTTTGGGTACAACTAATGTCAAGCAGCAAACCTGTAACATGCCAGAAACAGGCTACAGTGGGTTGAAGACACAGCTTATGTTTGATTGTGTGTAAATACAGAGTTAGTTGGGTTTATCTGATAGCCTGGCAGAAGGAGAGAGGAGCAGGACAAACTGTTTTCAGTAACTGTGCTGTTCAGACACCTGATAAGATGGAGAGTGCTTTGGAACTACTGATATGCTTTGAATAAGAAAAGAACAATCAGGTCCATTGCCACTGGCTTATCAGGAAGGAAGTGAAATGCCAGCACTTTTACAGGAGCAAAAGGAAATGTTTTAGACACTTTGGGCCATTTTTCCCTTGAAATTAAATAGCAGGGTGCTTTTGAGTGTGCTGTGATGAGTGGAAGGATTTATTACCTTGACAGAATTACAGGTGAATGTGTTCAGAGAGGAGTCCTCAGCAACAAGAACAGCTCTTTGGATAAGTGGCCACATCTATTCATGCTTTTGGTAGAGATTCAGGAATTCTCTCCTTTCTTTCTCCCTGAAGTGCAGTGGCTCACTTACAATGTGCAGTTTTTCAGAGTGTAACATCCTTGTGCATTTTGTAATATCCTGGCAGCATGTTTGATATTGGGTGTGTAACAGGCTGTTCATAAAATAATGCTGGATCACTGACTGGTGTGTCCTCTGCCTTCAGTCCCTGGGTATTTTCATGTTCCAAAAAGAATATATCTCAGCCTGTGCTGGGAAGGGAAGGTGGGATTCACCATTAACTTACCGCAGCAGGCATGAAACATGCTCAGATGCACTATTATCTTCTCAAAGTTTACTGATTTTTATTTTTGTACCTTTTCAAAATTTATTTCCAGGTTCTTTCACATGCTTCAAATTAATTTGGGAATATTCAAATTTGATGAATGATAGTGCACGAACATATTTGATTGATTTTGGATTCTAATTGATTCGTGTCAATGAAATCCCTGTGACACTGAAATCAATGATATGTGATTCACCCAAGGCACCACTGTTCTGTACATTAGGTAGCATTTGGGAATTTAGGAACTAAATGTTCACAAGGTATAAATTGAGAAAATGTTTAGATTTCAATACCCTTTTGTTTGGCATTTATTCACCCAAATATGTTTCTTGGGAAAGTTAGTTTTCCAAAGGGAAGGCTTTCAGTAAAAGAAAGGTCATTGATTTAAGGTTTATTAAATTTTAACTAAAACCAACAGGCTCCATTTGGGTGTAAAATAATTTAAGTATTTACTGCAGGCAACCTTCATGCTTTAGAGCTGTTGCTCAAAGCTTTCAATCTTCTATGAAGATGTCAACTGTAAATATAAAAATGCATCACTGAAAATGTAATGGTTCAAAGATTCTAACTGAAATAAAAATTCCTGCCTGGGGAAAGCACTATAATCAAAAGAAAGTGGTCTTAACTTTGTTTCCTGTGGAGGCCGCACTTGAAAAGAGTGCTTCAAGGCAGCAGGGTTGGTAGGGAATGCCAGTTTTTATTTATTTATTTATCTACTCTCCCCCACAGATGATGATAGTCTGGCTTTGGAATCAGCAATACACTTCAGCCACTAATACAAGGCAATATGTGAGCTGCTGCTGCTTCCAAAATGCAGTATCCTGGCATTTCAGTCAACTTTATAATCTGGCAAAAACCCACATGACAATATTAAAATCTAGTTCTGAAGCACTTTTATTTCTGAAAGCATTTGATGTCTTTTTATATCTTTTTAGCATATATTTAATTTCTTGGGAGCAGTGGCCAGGATGTACACTTGATGGATGACTGGGGTGGAGAGTCTCCCCTCACCCCATACTTATTTTTTCCCTCCCCTTTAATTTTAAAAAGAGGTGTGATAATTGTGCATTAGGTAATGCTGGAACATGAATCCTACAGATGCAGCTGTTTGACAACATTAATGTGGGGGGTTTGTACCATTGTTAGGTAAGTTAGCAGAGATTTTCCAAGCTAAGAAGGACAGCCTGCTGCCAAGCTCTGGTATCTCTCTTAAGAAATCTTTTTCTTCAAGGATGCCCTGAGGGAAATGATGACTGGATACTTTTCTGAAGGCACAAATGGCCTGTTTTCTCTTCCATAGCATTCAGAATGGGACTCCTTGTTCCAGCCTGCCTGCTCATTTTTTTGTGGTGCTGGGTTAGGGTTTTCATGTGTTTTTTCTCCTGGGATAAAGTTGTATACAGTGAATATTGATTATTCATCCCATGTCTGGTTCACTGTCTACATCCTGAATTTGACCCAGAGTCTGTGTAAATGAGGAATGCATTGAAACAAAGTCAAGGATCCTTCAGTGACTTGTTTTTGTGAGTTCAATCTTCTGAGACCTCTGATGAGTCTGGCAGGGCAGTGCCTGTGTGCAGAGGGGCAGGGAAACAGAGTCCCAGCCCAGCAGCAGTGCCAGGGAGCAGCAGCATTTGGCCTGTTGAGAGCTGCTCTTTTTCTCCTGCCACCCTCCCCTTCTGGGCCTCGGTGAGGCCTCAGTGCTCTGGGCCTTGGTCCCTGGGCTGGGCTGGGTCAGTCCTGTGGCCATGGCACTGCTGGCATGAGCTGGGCTCCACTGCACTCTTTCCACCACACAAGGGGCTCCATTTGCTCCGGGCACAGCCTGAAGCCTCAGCTCTTCTTCTCAAGGGCTCTCAAGAACAAGGCCAAGGAGCAGACTCCCCAGAGGGTCCTTGCCTTGCTGGTTTCTCCCTGGAGTCCGTGTGCTGCCCTCAGGGTCCCACTGTGGGGGCTGAGGGGCTGAGGCTGCTCCAGCTGGTGCTGGTGGTGGCCAGTGCCCCTGGAGATGGCAAATGGGGCCTGAGGAGCCCGGGGCCGATTCTCTGCTGCTGTGCTGGGGAGCGGGGCTGGCCCTGGGGCTGCAGGAGCTGCCTGAGCTGATGATGTGCTGAGCATTGCAGCCCCAGAGGGCCTGTCCCTGAGCTCCATGGCCTCCATGTCCTGCTGCAGGGCCAGACCTGAGTGTGCTGCTCTGCTGGGCTGGGGCAGGGGCAGGGAGATGGGGGGACCAGGGAGGGGCTGGACTGGGCAGTGCCAGGGAGGGGAAAACCCCAGTGTTGAGCTGAAGGGTGTGAGTGGGCAGGGTGGGGGCTCTGCCGGCTGCTTGGGCACCTCTGGAGTCAGAATTTCCTTTGGCAGCACAACTTACTCAGAGGAGATAGTTTTGCAGAGTTGGCTTTTTCCCCCTCTTTCCCAAGGTTTTCTCTTTTGTTTTCTCATCCCCTGAGGGGAAAAGGGGGAAGGGAAGCACATGTCGATCCCTGCTTTTATCTGTATACAAAAGGGAGCTGGGGTGGGGAGGTAGGGGGGAAACAAAGCGATTTCTCCCTCTATTCTCTCTCTTTTATCCCATTCCCGCCTCCCTCGCCACACCCCGGGCGACTGTTTCCCCGCCGCCCCTCCTCGCTCGTCCCGCGGGGCAGCTCTTTCAGCTCCGGGGCGGCGGAGACTCCCCCGGCGCGGCCCTTTGGTTTCCCTCGGTTTATTCTCCGGAGCTGATTCTGTTCCCAGCTCGCCCCCCTCTCTGGCGACCCCCGCCAGGGCCCGTCCCGGGGCGGCTCCTTCAGTGCCCCGGGCGGCGGGGACCCCTCGGGGCGGCTCCCCCAGGGCCCCGCCCGCCGCCGCCGCTCCCCGGGGCCCTCCCCGCTTCCTGCCGGGATCGGACACCGCCGGCGGCCCCGGCCCTGCCGGGCTCCATCAGCCTGAGCAATTGCTGCCAAGGAGGGGCCGGGGGCTTCCTCTTGGCCTTCGTCTCCCTGGCGCTGGGGCTCGGCTTCTACCTGCGCCAGAAGGTGAGGGGGGTCCCAGGGGGTCGTGTGTCCCCCCAGAGCGTCTGTGCCCCCCCGGGGACCCCCCACCCCGCTGTCACCCCCTTTTCTCTCCCCACAGAGCTCCTGAGCCGGCGGCGGCCGCAGCCCCTCCCCGGGGCCTCGGGCCCAGCCTGGACCCCTCCTGTCCCTGTGAGGATTTTGGGGGGTCGTGTGTCCCCCCCTCCCCTGCTGCCACTCCTGATCCCAGGAAAGCTTCCCAGTTCTCCCCAGTCCTGGTTATTGGGGGGCAGTGGGGGAGGGGGGGTGGATAACGAGGGGTGGAGCCGAGTTTGGGGGGGGCAGAACTGGCTCCGGGATGGATCGGGAATAGGGACTCCCCTGTTTCCCCCGTGTAACCCCACTCTGGGGGGGCTTTGGGAGGGCACCTGCCCCTCAGTAGGTACCCAGCTCATCCCAAAAGGTGCTGGGAACCCCTCAAAACCTTCTTAGAGCTCCCCGAGGACCCCCAAACACACTCAAAGCCCCCCCAGGACCTCACCCAACCCCTTTTCTGGGGGGACTTCTCTGGGCACTGGTGGTGCTGGGAGCCCCCCCAGCTGCTTTGGGCGAGGAGCTTTCGGGTGAGCGGGGGGTGGGAAGGGGGAGGTCGGTGGGAAAAGGGAGGGTTAGAGGGGATAAAGGGGTAGTGGGACCCCAAACTGAGTGGGAGGGGAGTGAGACCCCCCAAAAGTGGAGGGGGGGACCATTGAGAATGATGGGAAATAAGTGGGAGAGGTCAGGAGAGTGGGGAAAGAGGAGGGTGGGACCCCCAAACTGAGCATGAGAGGGCTGGGGAGTGGGGAGATGATGTGGAAGGGGTGAGAGAGGGGGGAAAAATGGGGATTGGGACCCCCAGAGTGATCCTAATTGGGGCTGGGGATTGAGTGGACTATGAAAAAGTGGGAGGAACAGGGAGAAGGGTAAAAGAGCAGGGGTAGTGTGGTGGGATAAACGGTCCCATGGGAGCCTTTGGGCACAGGAGGGCTGGGAAAGGGGGGTGGCCCCTCTGAGCTCCCAACTTACTGTGGGGTGCTGGGGGCTGCTGGATCCAATCTCAACCTTGGATCATGCCAACAGTTTCAGTTTAGAGAAATTACAGAAGTGTGACTGAATCACTTTGGTCCCCTAGGTTTTATTGATGGCAAATCAGATCTATTGATAAAAAGGAATTTATTTAGGGATACAAATGATCAGACAAAAGATCTTCATCAGAATTACTTAGTGCACAATATATACACTAAAACTACCTGTACAGGATAAGATAGGACAGTGCTCTACACTAAAGCAATTGTTGAAGCAATTCTACTCAAGCTGCCACAAAACGAGAAATTTTTAATTAGAGACAGATGGAACTCCCCCAGACCAACGCTGGTGGGGAGATCTCTGCTCTCAACCTCCAGGAGTGACCCTGGGGGGGTCCCCAGCCAAGGCAGGAATCTCCACACACCCCCCAAGAAGGGTTCTGTTGTCAGAACCTGCCCCTGGGAAAGGGGACTGGCCCTTTGTGGTCAAAAGGGATGGAGTGACAGTCACTGGACTCCAGGGGTTGCCTCCCCATCAGGGGCTTCATTCGGGGTGTAAGTAGCGGCCGAAGCTCTTCCTGCAGTCGGGGCACTGGTGGGGCTTCTCTTACTGGTGGGTCCGTTGGTGTTGGGTCAAGGCAGAGCTGCGGGTGAAGCTCTTCCCACACTCCCCACACTTGTAGGGCTTCTCCCCGGTGTGGATGCGCCGGTGGGTGATGAGGTGGGAGTTCCGGTTGAAGCCCTTCCCGCAGTCGGTGCAGCGGAAGGGCCTCTCATCCGTGTGCGTCCGCTCATGCCTGACGAGATTCCCGCTGGTCTGAAACCTCTTCCCACATTCCCCACACGTGTATGGCCGTTCCCCAGTGTGGATGACTTGGTGCATGCGAAGGTTGGAGCTGTCCCTGAAGCTCTTTCCACATTCCCAACACATGTAAGGACGTTCCCCAGTGTGGATGTGCTTGTGTTTGCGAAGGGTGGAGCTGTCACTGAAGCTCTTCCCACATTCCCCACATGGGTAGGGTCGTTCCCCGGTGTGGATGTGCTTGTGTCTGCGAAGGGTGGAGCTGTCACTGAAGCTCATCCCACATTCCCCACACGTGTAAGGACGTTCCCCAGTGTGGATGTGCTGGTGGGTGAGGAGGCTGGTGCTCCACCTAAAGCTCTTCCCACATTCCAAGCACCTGAAGGGTTTCTCTCTGCTGGGAGGCTGCTCAGGGACCACCAGGTCAGAGCTCCCCCTCAAGCTCCGGCCGCCTTCCCGGCACAGGCTGGCTCTTTCCTCCTCAGAGCACCCTGGGCTGGCTTTGGAGCCCCTCCTGTGGGGGGATCTCCGGCCCTTTTCCTCCCCGCTGCCTTCCTGCGCCGGGGAGCCCTTCAAAACGGCCTCTCCCACCAGGGTCTCACGGGGGGATTTGTCCTCCGGGCTCTCCCTCCTCAGCTCGGGGCCTGGGGCAGGAAGCAAGAAGGACAGGCAGGGGATTTGCCTCCGGCCCACAGGGAAGGCCAAGGACATCCCCCCAACTCCGGCCCCGGCAGGACGGCGGCGCCAGCGGGGTTGTCCTGCAGCCGGGGCCATGCTGGGCTGACAGAGCCAGCACAACACCCGCCCAAAGGGACACTGACTTCCTCCTCACCTGCCTGGGGGGCCCAAGGCATCTTCCTCTTCCTCGCAGCCTCCTCCTCCATCCGCCCAAGCTTTGGGAAGGACAAATCCTGATGGGGGGAAAACAAGGGCTGAGCGCGTTGGCTTGGGGGTTCCTCCTGCCCAAGTCCATCTCTAGAACTCACCGGGCATCCTGTATCCATAAAACCCCCCAAAACACCACGATTCAGCCCCGAAAAACCCAAACCATCGAGATTCAGGCAAAAAATCCCTTCAGAAATAGCAACCCCTTCAGAAATAGCAACCCTCCCCAAAAACGGCAAAAACTTAAAGTTTAGCCAGAAAATACTCCAAAATATGAAGATTCAGCCCAAAAACATGGTGTTTAATTGTGAGGATGAGGGGAGTGATGTCATTTCATGAGCACTTGATTGACTTACTATATATTAATCAAAAGCTGTATTAATGTAGTGTCACTTAAAACACTCCAGGGCTGTTCCTCGAGGTTCTCTGGCCCCCTGCCAGTCTGGGGCTGTTTCTCCAAACCACCAAACCAAGTGTGCCAAACGCCCTGCTTGGTCAGTGCCAGCTGGGGGAGCGGGCACTCAGTGAGGGGATGAGAAAACTGCACCCAGGGCTGGGCTGAAAGAGGCTTCAGCACCACTTCTGATGGCCTGGGGGGCAGCATCTGGCTTCTCCCAGAGAGATGGCACTTGTTCCTCTGCAGGGAGTCAAGGGCAGCAGGGTGACTCCTGCTGCATGGATGGAACAGCAGAGGATGCCTTGGGTCCCCAGGATTGATCAGCACTCAGGGATACAAACTGCCCTCGGGCTCAGGATGCAGCTGCCAGCACAGATTTCCCTGCAAAGTCTGCAGGGAGTCAAGCTCTGCAGAGGAGATTGTGCCCCATGGATGGGATTGCAGAGGCTCCCTCAGGTCCCCAGCATCAATCAGCAATATACACAAAAGGCCCCCTTGAAAGTTTTTAGGGGGAGTGTCCTGTAGGGAGGGGACAGTGTCACCCCACCAGGGTGGGGCTGGCAAGTGGGAGGCTGCCCCAGGGGTCTGCAAGAGGCCTCGTGCTCTGCTCGGCCCCAGCACTGGCTGGTCCCAACACCCCCGGCTGCCCCCGGCCCTGGGCAGCTCTGCTGCCACAGGCTGTGCCCTCACCGTGGCCCTGCAATGGCCCTGCCTGTCCCTCACCCGTGGCCCTGCCCGTGGCCCTGTCCCTTGGCTCTCTCTCTGCCAGCTCAGTGTGGGGCACACGGGCTGGGGGTCCCTCCCAAGCCCCCCGGGCAGCCGGCGTTGGCTGGGGGGATGTGAGGGCTGGGCCTGCTCAGCACAGCCCCGGCCTCGTGCCCAGCGCCTCTTTCCTGCCCCACACAAGAGCTTCCCGGCCCCCCAGGGCTCCCCTGCTGCTGCCTCTGCTCCTGGCCCTGCCTTTGCTGCTCCCTTGGCTGGGGCAGCGGCTGCAGGGGGGGATGGCAGCAGCTTCAGCTCCACGGCACTTCCTGGGGGGAGCTCAGCCCGGGGGGACGGGCAGGGACCTGATGGGGATGGACAGGGGCCCAGCAGGGACAGCCAGGGCCTGCAGGGGAAGGCACAGGGACAACCTGGCCCCCCACACTGCCACGGCTGTCTCTGCTCCTCCTTGCAGGCTCCGTGGCCAGGCACAGTTTGTGTTCCTGGGTGCCCACCATCTCAGCACTTGGAGACGCTCAAATCAGCGCCCGCAGCTCTGCAGCAAAGCCCCAGCTCACCTGGCACACAGGGGATGGACACAGCACCTGCTCGGGGATGGGCACTCACAGCTTTGTTTCTTCCCCACCACAGGGCTCTCCTTCCTCAGCAGCACCTCTGCCTTGCACTTATTCTCAGCCTCACCTCAGGGACAGCTCTGGGCTCACCTCCGCGCCACTTCTCAGCCTCACCTCAGGGCCTGGGCTCAAGGACAGGAACCTGCAGGGAGGGGACATCAGGTGCAAGCTGAGGGCTGCCTGCTTGCACTGGCCTCTGGGCTTCTTTCTCCTTCTACAACCAGCCCACAACTTAGCCTGCTTTGCTAACACCACACATTTACAGACTAACCTTGGAGATAGATATGGACAGACATCTCTATCACCCTGGGGATGGAGCCTCAAGCATGTGCTGCCACAGGAATGGCAATCAGAGAATCACAGAATCAGCCACGTTGGAAAAGACCTCTGAGATCATCAAGTCCAACCCTGGATCCAACCCCGCTGTGCTTCCCAGACCATGGCACTGAGGCCACATCCACTCTCACCTTCAACACCTCCAGGGACGCTGAGTGCCCTCCCAGCACAGCCCAGTGCCCCCAGTACAGCCCACTGTGTTCCTGTCCCAGGGTGCCGGGTGATCCCTCTTGGGGTGGAGTTGGAAGGGATTTGGCGGGGGGGGCTCGGTGAGATTTGGGGGGATCTGGGGAGTTTGGGTGGGGATTTGGGGGTCTTGGAGGCATTGGGGGTCAAAGGGATCTGTGTGTGGAGGGGATTAAAAGGAAAATGGGGGTTAGGGAACATTTGGGAGCCTGGGGTGGGAGATGAGGGGCTGCACCACAAGCAGGTGAACCCTGAGATCCCCCTTGGTGTCCCCAAGACCCTCTTGGTGTCCCTAATTCCCCTCTTGACACCCCAAGATAACCCTGGTGTCTCCAGCATCCCCAGGGCCTCTCCATGGCCATTATTCCCTCCTTGACACCCCCAATTCCACTGTCCCCAAACCCCATCCCTAATGTCCCCAACCCTCCATCTCACCCCAGGAGCCCCCCCATTGGACCCTATGACCCCAAAACCGCCCCCCCCACGCTCACAGAAAGGCCAAGGGCATCTGGGGACACGTTGGGGACAGTTGAGGGGATTTGGGGGGCACTGGGTGATTACTGGGACACACTGGGGGGAACCAGGGGGCACTGGGAGGGACTGGAAGGTTACTGAGGGATGCTGGGAGGGCACTGGGAGGGACTGGGAAGGTACTGGGGGATTACCAGGACACAAGGGGAGACACAGACAGGTTACTGGGCAATACTGGGGGATCACTGGGCCATACTGGGTGGCAGTGGGAGGTCACTGGGACACACTGGCTGGTCACTGAGGGGGTTACTGGGCCATACTGAGGGTCACTGGGAGGTCACTGGGCAATACTGGGGGCACTGGGATCCCCAGATGTGGTACATCTCCCCCCTGCATTTTGGGGGGCACCCACAGGACCCCTCCCCTGAGGGCTGGGAGATCCCCTGAACCCCACTGCTGGGCTTTAGGGGACCCTCCAGCCCCCCTCCCTGTGGGGTCTCTGTCTGCTGAGTTTTGGGGGTCTCTGCGGTTCGGGGGGGGAATTGGGATCCCCTTTCCCTGGGGTTGGTTTGCCGACACAGAGACCCCATAAAATCCTCTCAAAACCCCTGAAATCCCCTCAGAAATCCACCTCTGGACCCATCAAAACCTCCTTAAAGACCCCACAAATCCCCTCAGAGACCTCATCCCCCTCCAGGACCCCCTAAACCCTCTCAGTGACCTGCAAAACCCACTTGGGACCCCCCAGGCCCTTTCAGGGACCCCAAAAACCCCCTCAGGGACCCTCAAAACCGTCTGGGACTTCTGAAATCCCTCTAGAAACCCAGAAAACTCCTTCAAAGACACCCCCTGCAAGCCCCCCAGGACCTCTGAATTCCCTCAGAGACTCCAAAACTCCCTCAGGGATTCCCAAACCCCTTCAAGGACCTTCAACCTCCCCCTAAGTCCCCCCAGGAAACCAAACCCCCTCAGAGACCCTCAAAAACCTCCTTAGGGACCCCTAAAAGCCCCTAACGGACCACAAAACCACAGAACAGCAGAAGAACTTCCTGTAAAGGAAGGGAGCAAAGAATCTGAGAAGGAGGAGACCAAGGAAAAACTGAACCAAAGCAATAAAATCATCCTGACCCTTGCAGTTTTTCCTTCACCTTTTTCTCACTTTTCCTTTTTTCAGGGTTCTTTTTTTCGTTGGGTGGTTCTGATTTTTTTTTCCGAGGGACTTTCTCGGCAATCGAATCGAACATCCGGGTTCTTGGGAGGCCCCCGGGCCCCGCGGCCCCCGAGACGGTTCCAAGGCCCTGCGCTCTGACCCTCGGGAACCCCCGAACCCCCGCGCTAAACCCTCCCGAGCCCTCCAGCCCTTCCACCCACGGCCGCGCTCCCCGCAGCCCCCGAGGGGATCCCCAGACCCCGCTCTCCCGCACCCCCCGCCAGCTCTCACAGACAAAGGCAGGACCCGCCGCCATCACCGATTCCCGCTCTGCGCGCGCACCGCCTTTAGAGAACACCGCCGCAGCCAATCAGCGCGCGGCCACGCCCCCTTACGTCTGCCGTCACTCCTGCGCGCCGCGCGGGGCAGCACGGGAGTTGTAGTCCTTGCGGCGGATCATTGCGGCCCTTTGCACGTGAACGGAGTGAGGATAATACTTTTTTGGTTTTATTGTTTTTCTGTCTTTTCCATCTGTTTTCTCTTTATTTTTCCTTTTCTTTTTTCTTTCTCCTTCCTTTTTTCCTCTTTTTTCTTTTTTCGTTCTCGTTTTCTTTTTTCTCTTTTTTCTTGTTTCTTTCTTTTTTATTATTTGTCTCATTTTTTCCTGTTTTTCTGTGGTTTTTTTCTCTTTTTTCTCCTTTTTCTCTTTTTCCTCCCTTTTTTTCTTCGTATGGTCTTTTTGTCTTTTTTTTTCTTTTTCCTTTTTTTTTTTACATTGTTTTCTATCAATGGTATTTTCAAGGAAGATTTAAACACAGATCAAAACAATCTCCAGGTACAAATCTCATGACAACAGATAATCTGCCATTGTTCCAGGTCCAAGAGGATTCCCAAGATCACAAACACTGAGATTTGAAGGGTGCCCACACAAAAAACAGCTTTCCCTGCTTTTTTCCACAGGTAAAGCAAGTGTGGAAGGGGCACTTGGCCCCAGGCAAGAGGCTTTTACAGCCACTTTAAGCAGCCCAGAGTGGATCTGGCTGGCAAATGGGATTATGCCCATGCTTTCAAGGAGGATTTGCAGAGTACACTGAGGGGAAACATTGAGAGCCATTTCTTCATCTACTGCAGGGATGAGAAGAGGGGGGAGCAGGTGCTGTGGCCCCAGAGCTTCTCTCTGCTTTGGGGACACTTCTGTGTTTTCCTCTGTCCATTGAATTCCCAACAAAGAAGGAAAAAACTACAGGAACTCCAGTCTGGAGTGCTCAGGACATGTGGAAGCAGGGGAATTTTTCTTCCCAGCTGGGACTGAGAGTGCAATTTCACACTCTTTGGAGAGCATT
>NW_021938444.1:0-2022 GCF_001715985.3 Manacus vitellinus
CAACCCTGCCAGACCCCCACGGGAACCCCCTGGACACCAACCCTGCCAGACCCCCATGGGGAACCCCCAGACCCCAACCCTGCCAGGCCCCCCTGGGAGCTGAGATCCCCTCCTTGGGCTGGGATGGGTTCGCTCCGGCCTCCACTCTGGGATGGGGTCGGTGTCAGACACGGTGCTGGGAAGAGAAGGGATATGAGGGGGTGTGGGTAGTCATTCCAACCCCAAACCCGCCCGTTCCAACACTGCTCTCTGATAGGGGGTTATCCCAACCCCAAACCTGCCCGTTCCAATGCCACTCTCTGATATAAGGGAGTTATCCCAACCCCAAACCCACCCATTCCAACACTGCTCTCTGATGAGGGGGTCATCCCAACCCCAAACCCACCCATTCCAAAACACTGTCGCTGGTGAGGGATATCGCCACACCCAGCCCCCGTTCCACGCCGCTCTCCTCCCGCGGGGAGCAAGCAAGGATGCGCTTCGCCCTTCTCCGAGCGTCCCGTTCGACGTGAACTCCAGCTTCGAGTAAGGACGATCGGTAGGTTACCTTGGCGTGCTTCTCGACGCACACGCCAGCCTCGTTTACGCGGCCCCTGTCTGCTGGGGCGGGTAGCACCTGCGGCTCAGCTCCGCCTTGCCCGCACCCATACAAACGTGCACTGCCGGAGGTCTGACCCCCTCATCGGTCCTGCTCTACACAGATCCAGCGCGCTGCCGCCCGCTAGGGGCTCACGGGAGCTGCGGGGCGCTGCACCTAGATCGGCGCTGGTGGCGCAGGGCCATGCGAGGACGTGGTGCGCGCCGACGAACGGCGTGTGGTCGCGTACGGTGTCCGGGCCCGAGCCCAGCGGCGTCTCCCAGTTCCAGAACGAGCTGCAGGAGCTCCACCGGGCCGGAGAGCCATCCCGAGGACGGAGGCTCGCAGGCTGGGCGCCGGCAGCGCCGCACAGCCCGCCTTACGCAAAGAGGAGACCAAGGTGGCCGGAGGGCCCTGCGGGCGCCGGCTAGCACCCCCAATCTCCGCCAGAGAATCGCCTGCGGGATGCTCAACGTCGTACGGGTGAGGCAGTACTCCCGCGGGCCTTCAAGTGCGAGCAACTGACCGGATCCTCTTTCCTGAGTACCACTGTCATGTTCACCATCCAAATGGCTGCCACAGGCGTCCAGAGACCCTTTATAGAGGCAACATCTGTGGCTTACCCACCAGGCCAGGACGGTCGGAGTTCTGCTACCACATCGTGCGGGACCGAGCACAAAAATTCGGTTGAACACCCCCGGCCCCCAGCCAGCAGCCAGCCGACCCCTCCTCAGTTCTCCCCTGTCTCTAGCGCAGCCCCTCCATCCCTAGGGCATGGAACTGTTGGTTTTTCTTTTATACTCCTTTGCACTGACTTTGGCTACAAAAAAAGTATTTAAAAAAAAATTTTTTTCAATAATTAAAAAAAAAAACCACAAAAACAAACCACGAACCAACCGGCCCCGCCGAGGGGGAGCCCTTAATCTGCCTTTTTATAAACGGAGTTATTTAAATATTGAATATTAACGGACTTTTTTGTGCTTTCCCCCGCCTCCCGAGCCTCCTTCCGTTATTTATTAAGCTTTTGAGTTTCCCTTTTTGTAACTCTCTCGGTTTTTTTACCCAAAGAAAGTCTCATTTGAACTGTTGAGACTGTTCCCCCCCGTCCTGCCCCGTCGGCTCCTCTCCGAGCCCCTTCCTTGGTGCGAGCCCGGCATTGCCCGTCCCCATTCCCGGGCAAAGTAAACCTCAAATTAGGTGCTAAACCCCCACGGGACCCCCCAGTCCCCAGCCTGACCCCCCCAGCCCTGAGGGAGCTGCTGCATCCCGAGCTTTGTCTGGGAAACCCCCGGAGTGGGATGTGGGGACCCCCAGGCGCCTTCCCAGCTCCCCCCTCGTGGGGTTCAGAGCCCCCCGACCCCACGTGGGGGTGATGGGGGTCCACATCCTCCCCAAAAGTGAAGGATGGATCCATCCTGTTCCTGGGATCTCCTCCTCCTGCTCTT
>NW_021938445.1:0-16886 GCF_001715985.3 Manacus vitellinus
TCTATGACATCACATCCTCCACTGTGAGACTACACGTCCCCAGTCACATCCTATCCTCCTCTGTGACATCACATCTTCCCTGCAACATCACGTCTCTCCTATGACATCACATCCTCCTTAGTGACATGACAGCTCGCCTATGAAATCACAGGTCCCCTGTGACATCATAGCCTCCTCTCTGACATTTAATCTTCCTTCTGGGACATCACATTCTCCTTTGGGACATTGCATGTTTCCTGTGACAGCACACCCTCCTCTGTGACATCAGTGCTCTCCTACGACATCACATCCTCCTCTGTGACATCACAGGTCTTCTATGACATCGCAGCTCCCCTATGACATCACATCCTCCTCTGTGACATCACATCCTCCTCTGTGACATCACATCCTCCACTGTGACATAACAGTTCTCCTGTGACATCACATCCTCCTCTGTGACATCACATCCTCCTCTGTGGCATCACATTGCACTCTGCTACATCACATCCTCCTCTGTGACGTCACAGCTCCACGTGATATCACATCCTCCTCTGTGACATCGGATGTCTCCTAGGAAATCAATTCCTCCTCAGTGACATCTCAGTCCCACTGTGACATCACATCCACCTCTGTGACATCACATCCTCCTCTGTGACATAACAACTCTCCTGTGCCATCACATCCTCCTCTGTGACATCACATCCTCCTCTGTGACATCACCGCTCTTCTATGACATCACAGCTCCCCTATGACATCACATCCTCCTCTGTGACATCACATCCCCCTCTGTGACACCGCATCCTCCTCTGTGACATCACATCTCTCCTATGACATCACAGCTCCCCTATGACATCACATCCTCCTCTCCGACATGGCATCCCGCTCTTTCACATCACATGCTTACTGCGACATCACATCCTCCTCTGGGATATCACATCCTCCTCTGTGACATCACGGGTCTCCTATGACATCACATTCTCCTCTGTGACATAACAGTTCTTCTGTGACATCACATCCTCCTCAGTGACATCACATTCCCCCTGCGACATCGCGGCTCTCCTATGACATCACGTCTTCCTTCGTGACGTCACAGTTTACCTATGAAATCACAGCTCCCCTGTGACATTATAGCCTCCTCTGTGACATTTAATCTTCCTCTGGGACATCACATCCTCCTCTGTGACATCACATTGCCCTCTGTGACATAACAGTCCCTCTATGACATCACATCCTCCCCTCTGACATCACAACTCTCCCGTGGCATCACATCCTCCTCTGTGACATCACATCCTCCCAGTGACGCCAGAGCGCTTCTATGACATCACAAATCTCCTATAATATCACACCCTCCTCTGTGACATCACAGTTTCCTGTGACATCACATCCTCCTCTGCGACACCACATCCTCCTCTGTGACTTCACAGTTCCCTTTGACATCAAATCGTCCTCTGTGACATCATATCCCCTCTGTGACATCGCATGTCTCTTATGACATCAAATCATCCTCTGAGACATCACAGATCTCCTGTGACATCACATTCTCCCCTGTGACATCACAGTCCCTCTGTGACATCACATCCACCTCTGTGACATCACACCCTCCTCTGAGACATAACAACTCTCCTGTGCCATCACATCCTCCTCTGTGACATCACATCCTCCTCTGTGACATCACATCCCGCCCGGTGATATCACATGCTTACTGCGACATCACATCCTCCTCTGTGATATCACATCCTCCTCTGTGACATCACAGATCCCCTATGACATCACATCCTCATCGGTGACATCACATGCTTACTGCGACATCACATCCTCCTCTGTGACATCACAGCTCTCCTGTGACATCACAACCTCCTCTGTGACATCACATCCTCCTCTGTGGCATCACATCCTCCTCTGTGACATCACGTGAACCCTAGGACATCACATCCTCCTCTGTGACATCACATCCTGCTCTGTGACATCACATCCCCCTCTGACTTCACAGTTGCATTTGACATCACATCCTACCCTATGACATCATATCCCCCCTGTGACATCGCAAGTCTCTTTTGACATCAAATAATCCTCTGTCATCACAGATCGCCTGTGATGTCACATTCTCCCCTGTAACATAACAGACCCTCTGTGACATCACATCCTCCCTCTGTGACATCACATCCACCTCTGTGACATCACATCCTCCTCTGTGACATCTCATCCTCCTCTGTGACATTACAGCTCTCCTGTGACATCACAGTTCTCCTATGACATCACATCCTCCTCTGTGACATCACATCCTCCTCTGTGACTTCACAGTTCCCTTTGACATCACATCCTCCTCTGTGACATCATATTGCCTCTTTGACTTCGCATGTCTCTTATGACATCAAATCATCCTCTGTGACATCACAGATCTCCTGTGACATCACATTCACCCCTGTGACATCACATCTACCTCTGTGACATCACATCTTCCTCTGTGACATAACAGCTCTCCCGTGGCATCACATCCTCCGCGGTGACATCACAGTTTACCTATGAAATCACAGCTCCCCTGTGACATAATAGCCTCATCTCTGACATTTAATCTTCTTTCCGGGACATCACATTCTCCTCTGGGACATTGCATGTTTCCTGTGACAGCACATCCTCCTCTCTGACATCACAGATCTCCTGTGACATCACATCATCCTCTGTGATATCACATCCCCCTCTGTGACATCATATGTCTCCTATGACATCACATCTTCCTTTGTGACATCTCAGCCTCCTTTGTGACAACACAGCTCTCCTATGACATCACAGCTCCCCTATGAGATCACATCCTCCTCTGTGACATCACATCCTCCTCTGCGACATCACATCCTCAACTGTGACTTCACAGTTCCCTTTGACATCATATCCTGCTCTATGACATCATTTCCCCTCTGTGACATCGCATGTCTCTTATGACATCAAATCATACTCTGTGACATCACATCCTCCTCTGTGACATCACATCCTCCATGAGACATCGCGTCTCTCCAATGACATCACATCCGCCTTCGTAACATCACAGCTCACCTATGTAGTCACAGTTCCCCTGGGACATCATAGCCTCCTCTCTGACATTTAATCTTCCTCTGGGACATCACATTCTCCTCTGGGACATTGCATGTTTCCTGTGACATCACATCCTCCTCTCTGACATCACAGCTCCCCTATGACATCACATCCTCCTCTGTGACATCACATCCTCCTCTGTGACATCACATCCTCCTCTGTGACATCACAGCTCTCCTATGACATCACAGCTCCCCTATGACATCACATCCTCCTCTGTGACATCACATCCCGCCCGGTGATATCACATGCTTACTGCGACATCACATCCTCCTCTGTGATATCACATCCTTTTCTGTGACATTCACAGGTCTCCGATGACATCAGATTCTCCTCTGTGAGCTTGCATCCTCCTCTGTGACATCACATCCCGCCCTGTGACTTCACAGCAACCTGGGACATCATATCCTCATCTGTGGCATCACATCTTCCCCGTTACTTCACAGCTCCCATGTGACATCACATCCTCCTCTGTAACATCACATCCTCCCCTGTGACATCAAAACTCCCAGTGACGTCACATCCTCCTCTGTGTCATCACATGTCTCCTATTACACCATATCCTCCCTGTGACATCGCATCCTCCGCTGTGTAATCACATCCCCTCTGTGACATCGCACGTCTTCTATGACATCACATCCACCTCTGTGACATCGCATCCACATCCACCTCTGTGACATCACATCCTCCCTGTGACATCACATGCTTCCTGTGACTTCACATACTCCTCTGCGACATCACATCATCCCTGTGATATCACATCCTCCTCTGTGACATAACAGCTCTCCTATGACATCACAGTTCTCCTGTGACATCACATCCTTCCTGTGACATCACATGCTTCCTGTGACTTCACATACTCCTCTATGGCATCACATCCTCCTCTGTGACATCCTATCCTCCTCTGCGACATCACATCCTCCTCTGTGACTTCACAGTTCCCTTTGACATCACATCCTCCTCTGTGACATTATATCTTCTCTTTGACTTCGCATGTCTCTTATGACATCAAATCATCCTCTGTGACATCACAGATCTCCTGTGACATCACATTCTCCCCTGTGACATCACATCTACCTCTGTGACATCACATCCTCCTCTGTGACATAACAGCTCTCTCGTGACATCACATCCTCCGCGGTGACATCACATTCCCCGTGTGACCCAGCGTCTCTCCAATGACATAACCTCCTCCTTCGTGACATCACAGTTTACCTATGAAATCACAGCTCCCCTGTGACATCATAGCCTCCTCTCTGACATTTAATCTTCTTTCTGGGACATCACATTCTCCTCTGGGACATTGCATGTTTCCTGTGACAGCACATCCTCCTCTCTGACATCACAGATCTCCTGTGACATCACATCCTCCTCTGTGACAACACATTCTTCCTGTGGCATCACATGCTTCCTGTGAAAGCAGACCCACATCTGTGATATCACATCCCCCTCTGTGACATCATATGTCTCCTATGACATCACATCTTCCTTTGTGACATCTCAGCCTCCTTTGTGACAACACAGCTCTCCTATGACATCACAGCTCCCCTATGAGATCACATCCTCCTCTGTGACAACACATCCTCCTCTGTGAGAACACATCCTCCTCTGTGACATCACAGGTCTCCTATGACATCACATTCTCCTCTGTGAGCTTGCATCCTCCTCTGTGACATCACATCCCGCCCTGTGACATCACATCCTCCTCTGTGACATCACATGCTTACTGCGGCATCACATCCTTCTCTGTGATTTCACATCCTCCTCTGTGACATCACAGGTCTCCTATCCCATCACATTCTCCACCGTGAGCTTGCATCCTCCTCTGTGACATCACATCCCGCCCTGTGACATCACAGAAACCAGTGACGTCACATCCTCCTCTGTGTAATCACAGATCTCCTGTGACATCACATTCTCCTCTGTGACATAACAGCTCTCCCGTGGCATGACATCCTCTGCAGTGACATCACATTCCCCCTGCGACCCAGCGTCTCTCCAATGACATAACCTCCTCCTTCGTGACATCACAGTTTACCTATGAAATCACAGCTCCCCTGTGACATCATAGCCTCTTCTCTGACATTTAATCTTCATTCTAGGACATCACATTCTCCTCTGGGACATTGCATGTTTTGGGTGACAGCACATCCTCCTCTCTGACATCACAGATCTCCTGTGACATCACATCCTCCTCTGTGACATCACATCCTCCTCTGTGAGAACACATCCTCCTCTGTGACATCACAGGTCTCCTATGACATCACATTCTCCTCTATGAGCTGGCATCCTCCTCTGTGACATCACATCCCGCCCTGTGACATCACAGCAACCTGTGACATCACATCCTCCTCTGTGACATCACATCCTCCTCTGTGACATCACATCCTCCTCTGTGACATCCCAGGTCTCCTATCCCATCACATTCTCCACCGTGAGCTTGCATCCTCCTCTGTGACATCACATCCCGCCCTGTGACATCACAGAAACCAGTGACGTCACATCCTCCTCTGTGTAATCACAGATCTCCTGTGACATCAAATTCTCCTCTGTGACATAACAGCCCCTCTATGACATCACATCCTCCCCTCTGACATCACAACTCTCCTGTGACATCACATCCTCCTCTGTGACATCACATCCTCCCAGTGACGCCAGAGCGCTTCTATGACATCACAAATCTCCTATAATATCACACCCTCCTCTGTGACATCACAGTTTCCTGTGACATCACATCCTCCTCTGCGACATCACATCCTCCTCTGTGACTTCACAGTTCCCTTTGACATCAAATCCTCCTCTGTGACATCATATCCCCTCTGTGACATGGCATGTCTCTTATGACATCAAATCATCCTCTGAGACATCACAGATCTCCTGTGACATCACATTCTCCCCTGTGACATCACAGTCCCTCTGCGACATCAAATCCACCTCTGTGACATCACATCCTCTTCCTGTTGAACATAACAACTCTTCCTGTGCCATCTATCATCATCTCTCTGTGCCCCCTTTTTTTTATGACATTTCATCATGTTCCTCCTCTGTCACATCACATGCTTACTGCGACATCACATCCTCGTCTGCGACATCACATCCTCAACTGTGACTTCACAGTTCCCTTTGACATCATATCCTGCTCTGTGACATCATTTCCCCTCTGTGACATCGCATGTCTCTTATGACATCAAATCATCCTCTGTGACATCACATCCTCCTCTGTGACATCACATCCTCCATGAGACATCGCGTCTCTCCAATGACATCACATCCGCCTTCGTAACATCACAGCTCACCTATGTAATCACAGTTCCCCTGTGACATCATAGCCTCCTCTCTGACATTTAATCTTCCTCTGGGACATCACATTCTCCTCTGGGACATTGCATGTTTCCTGTGACATCACATCCTCCTCTGTGACATCACAGCTCCCCTATGACATCACATCCTCCTCTGTGACATCACATCCTCCTCTGTGACATCTAATCCTCCTCTGTGACATCACAGCTCTCCTATGACATCACAGCTCCCCTGTGACATCACATCCTCCTCTGTGGCATCACATCCCGCCCGGTGATATCACATGCTTACTGCAACATCACATCCTCCTCTGTGATATCACATCCTCCTCTGTGACATTCACAGGTCTCCGATGACATCAGATTCTCCTCTGTGAGCTTGCATCCTCCTCTGTGACATCACATCCCGCCCTGTGACTTCACAGCGACCTGGGACATCATATCCTCATCTGTGGCATCACATCTTCCCCGTTACTTCACAGTTCCCATGTGACATCACATCCTCCTCTGTAACATCAAATCCTCCTCTGTGACATCATATCCCCTCTGTGACATCGCATGTCTCTTATGACATCAAATCATCCTCTGAGACATCACAGATCTCCTGTGACATCACATTCTCCCCTGTGACATCACAGTCCCTCTGTGACATCACATCCACCTCTGTGAAATCATATCCTCGTCTGTGACATAACAACTCTCCTGTGCCATCACATCATCCTCTGTGACATCACATCCTCCTCTGTGACATCTAATCCTCCTCTGTGACATCACAGCTCTCCTATGACATCACAGCTCCCCTATGACATCACATCCTCCTCTGTGGCATCACATCCCGACCGGTGATATCACATGCTTACTGCAACATCACATCCTCCTCTGTGATATCACATCCTCCTCTGTGACATTCACAGGTCTCCGATGACATCAGATTCTCCTCTGTGAGCTTGCATCCTCCTCTGTGACATCACATCCCGCCCTGTGACTTCACAGCGACCTGGGACATCATATCCTCATCTGTGGCATCACATCTTCCCCGTTGCTTCACAGTTACCATGTGACATCACATCCTCCTCTGTAACATCAAATCCTCCTCTGTGACATCATATCCCCTCTGTGACATCGCATGTCTCTTATGACATCAAATCATCCTCTGAGACATCACAGATCTCCTGTGACATCACATTCTCCCCTGTGACATCACAGTCCCTCTGTGACATCACATCCACCTCTGTGAAATCATATCCTCGTCTGTGACATAACAACTCTCCTGTGCCATCACATCATCCTCTGCGACATCACATCCTCCTCTGTGACATCACCGCTCTTCTATGACATCACAGTTCCCCTATGACATCACATCCTCCTCTGTGACAGCACATCCTCCTCTGTGACATCACATCCTCCTCTGTGACATCACAGGTCTCCTATGACATCACAGCTCCCCTATGACATAACAGCCCCTCTGTGACATCACATCCTCCTCTGTGACATCACATCCTCCCCTGTGGCATCACATCCTCCTCTGTGACATCACTTGCACCCTAGGACATCACATCCTCCTCTGTGACATCACATCCTCCTCTGTGACATCACATCCCCCTCTGACTTCACAGTTTCCTTTGACATCACATCCTCCCCTATGACATCATATACCCTCTGTGACATCGCAAGTCTCTTTTGACATCAAATCATCCTGTGATGTCACATTCTCCCCTGTGACATAACAGACCCTCTGTGACATCACATCCTCCTCTGTGACATCACAGCTCTCCTGTGACATCACATCCTCCTCTGTGCCATCACATCCTCCTCTGTGATATCACAGCTCTCCTATGACATCACAGCTCCCCTATGACATCACATCCTCCTCTGTGACATCACATCCTCCCTGTGACGTCAGAGCTCTTCTATGACATCACAGATCTCCTATGACGTCGCATCCTCCTCTGTGAATTCACATCCTCCTCTGTGACATCACAGGTCTCCTATGACATCACATTCTCCTCTGTGAGCTTGCATTCTCCTCTGTGACATCACATTCCGCCCTGTGATATCACAGCAACCTGTGACATCACGTCCGCCTCTGTGACATCACAGCTCTCCTGTGACATCACATCCTCCTCTGTGACATCACATCCTCCTCTGTGACATCACATCCTCCACTGTGACATAACAGTTCTCCTGTGACATCACATCCTCCTCTGTGACATCACATCCTCCTCTGTGACATCACATGCTTACTGCGACATCACATCCTCCTCTGCGACATCACATCCTTAACTGTGACTTCACAGTACCCTTTGACATCATATCTTCCTCTGTGACATCATTTCCCCTCTGTGACATCGCATGTCTCTTATGACATCAAATCATCCTCTGTGACATCACATCCTCCTCTGTGACATCACATCCCGCCCGGTGATATCACATGCTTACTGCGACATCACATCCTCCTCTGTGATATCACATCCTCCTCTGTGACATCACAGCTCCCCTATGACATCACATCCTCATCGGTGACATCACATGCTTACTGCGACATCACATCCTCCTCTGCGACATCACATCCTCCTCTGTGACTTCACAGTTCCCTTTGACATCACATCCTCCTCTGTGACATCATATCCCCTCTGTGACATCGCATGTCTCTTATGACATCAAAACGTCCTCTATGACATCACAGATCTCCTGTGACATCACTTTCTCCCCTGTGACATCACAGCCCCTCTGTGACATCACATCCACCTCTGTGACATCACATCCTCCTCTGTGACATCACATCCACCACTGTGACATCACATCCCGCCTTGTGACATCACAGCAACCTGTGACATCACATCCTCATCTGTGACATCGCTGGCCTCCTATGACATCACATTCTTCTCTGTGAGCTTGCATCCTCCTCTGTGATATCACATCCCGCCCTGTGACTTCACAGCAACCTGGGACATCATATCCTCATCTGTGGCATCACATCTTCCCTGTTACATCACAGCCCCCATGTGACATCACATCCGCCTCTGTGACATCGCATGTCTTCTATGACATCACATCCTCCACTGTGAGATTACACGTCCCCAGTCACATCCTATCCTCCTCTGTGACATCACATCGCCCCCTGGGACATCGCGTCTCTCCTATGACATCACATCCTTCTTCGTGACATCACAGCTCACCTATGAAATCACAACTCCCCTGTGACATCATATCCTCCTTTCGGTCATTTAATCTTCCTCTAGGACATCACATTCTCCTCTGGGACATTGCATGTTTCCTGTGACACCACATCCTCCTCTGTGCCATCACATACTCCCCATGACATCACATCCTCCTCTGTGACATCGGAGCTCGCCTATGACATCACGTCGTTCCTGATATCGCATGCTTCCAACAATATCACATTCTCGTCTCTGACATCACATCCTCCTCTTTGACATCACATTCCCCTCTGTGATATCGCATGTCTGCTATGACATCACATCCTCCTCTATGACACTACATCCTCCTCTCTGACATCACAGTTCCCTGTGACATCACATCCCCCTCTGTGACATCTCATCCTCCTATGTGACCTCATATCCTCTTCTGTGACTTCACAGTTCCCTTTGACATCACATCCTCCTCTGTGACATCATAGGTCTCCTATAACATCACATCCTCCTCTGTGACTTCACAGTTCCCTTTGACATCACATCCTCCTCTGTGACATCATATCCCCTCTCTGACATCACATGCCTCTTATGACATCACATCCTCCTCTGTGACATCTCAGATCTCCTGTGACATCACATTCTCCCCTGTGACATTACATCCACAACTGTGACATCACATCCTCCTCCGCGACATTACAGTTCCCCTATGACATCACATCCTCCTCTGTGACATCATATCCTCATCGGTGACATCACATTCCTACTGCGACATGACATCCTCCTCTGTGACATCACATCCTCCTCTGTGACAACGCAGCTCTCCTGTGACATCTCATCCTTCCTGTGACATCACATGCTTCCTCTGAAATCACATCCGCCTCTGTGACATCGCATGTCTTCTATGACATCACATCCTCCACTGTGAGATTACACGTCCCCAGTAATACCCTATCCTATTCTGTGACATCACATCCCCTCCTGCGACATCGCCGGTCCCCTATGACATCACATCCTTCTTCATGACATCATAGCTCGCCTATGAAATCACAGTTCCCCTGTGACATCATAGCCTCCTCTCTGACATTTAATCTTCCTCTGGGACATCACATTCTCCTCTGGGACATTGCATGTTTCCTGTGACAGCACATCCTCCTCTCTGACATCACAGATCTCCTGTGACATCACATCCTCCTCTGTGCCATCACATACTGCACATGGCATGACATCCTCCTCTGTGACATCGGAGCTCGCCTATGACATCACACCGTTCCTGATATCACATGCTCCCTACGACATCACATTCTCCTCTCTGACATCACGTCCTCCTCTGTGACATCACATTCCCCTCAGTGACATCGCATGTCTCCTATGACATCACATCCTCCTCTATGACACTACATCCTCCTCTCTGACATCAGAGTTCCCTGTGACATCACATCCTCCTCTGCGATATCACAGCTCTTCTATGACATCACAGCTCCCCTATGACATCACATCCTCCTCTGTGACATCACACCCTCCCTGTGACGTCAGAGTTCTTCTATGACATCCCAGATATCCTATAACATCACACCCTCCTCTGTGACATCACAGTTCCCTGTGACATCACATCCTCCTCTGTGACATCACATCCTCCTCTGTGACGTCACAGTTGTTCTATGACATCACAGCTCCCCTATGACATCACATCCTCCTCTGTGACATCGCATGTCTCTTATGACATCACATCCTCCTCTGTGACATCTCAGATCTCCTGTGACATCACATCCTCCCTGTGACATCACATGCTTCCTGTGACTTCACATACTCCTCTGCGACATCACATCATCCCTGTGATATCACATCCTCCTCTGTGACATAACAGCTCTCCTATGACATCACAGTTCTCCTGTGACATCACATCCTTCCTGTGACATCACATGCTTCCTGTGACTTCACATACTCCTCTATGGCATCACATACTCCTCTGAGACATCCTATCCTGCTCTGCGACATCACATCCTCCTCTGTGACTTCACAGTTCCCTTTGACATCACATCCTCCTCTGTGACATCATATCCCCTCTTTGACTTCGCATGTCTCTTATGACATCAAATCATCCTCTGTGACATCACAGATCTCCTGTGACATCACATTCTCCCCTGTGACATCACATCTACCTCTGTGACATCACATCCTCCTCTGTGACATAACAGTTCTCCCGTGGCATCACATCCTCCGCGGTGACATCACATTCCCCCTGCGACCCAGCGTCTCTCCAATGACATAACCTCCTCCTTCGTGACATCACAGTTTACCTATGAAATCACAGCTCCCCTGTGACATCATAGCCTCCTCTCTGACATTTAATCTTCTTTCTGGGACATCACATTCTCCTCTGGGACATTGCATGTTTCCTGTGACAGCACATCCTCCTCTCTGATATCACAGATCTCCTGTGACATCACATCCTCCTCTGTGACATCACAGCCTCCTCTGTGAGAACACATCCTCCTCTGTGACATCACAGGTCTCCTATGACATCACATTCTCCTCTGTGAGCTGGCATCCTCCTCTGTGACATCACATCCCGCCCTGTGACATCACAGCAACCTGTGACATCACATCCTCCTCTGTGACATCACATCCTCCTCTGTGACATCACATCCTCCTCTGTGACATCACATCTTCCTCTGTGACATCACATCCTCCTCTGTGATTTCACATCCTCCTCTGTGACATAACAGCTCTCCTATGACATCACATTCTCCTCTGTGACATCACATCCTCCTCTGTGAGAACACATCCTCCTCTGTGACATCACAGGTTTCCTATGACATCATATTCTCCTCTGTGAGAACACATCCTCCTCTGTGACATCACATCCCGCCCTGTGACATCACAGTAACCTGTGACATCACATCCTCCTCTGTGACATCACATCCTCCTCTGTGGCATCACATCCTCCTCTGTGACATCACATGCTTACTGCGACATCACATCCTTCTCTGTGATTTCACATCCTACTCTGTGACATCACAGGTCTCCTATCCCATCACATTCTCCACCGTGAGCTTGCATCCTCCTCTGTGACATCACATCCCGCCCTGTGACATCACAGCAACCAGTGACATCACATCTGACTCTGTGACATCACAGCTCTCCTGTGACATCACAGCTCTCCTGTGACATCACATCCTCCTCTGTGACATCACATCCTCCTCTGTGACATCACATCCTCCTCTGCGACATCACATCCTCCTCTGCGACATCACATCCTCAACTGTGACTTCACAGTTCCCTTTGACATCATATCCTCCTCTGTGACATCATTTCCCCTCTGTGACATCGCATGTCTCTTATGACATCAAATCATCCTCTGTGACATCACATCCTCCTCTGTGACATCACATCCCGCCCTGTGATATCACATGCTTACTGCGACATCACATCCTCCTCTGTGATATCACATCCTCCTCTGTGACATCACAGCTCCCCTATGACATCACATCCTCATCGGTGACATCACATGATTACTGCGACATCACATCCTCCTCTGTGACATCACAGCTCTCCTGTGACATCACATCCTCCTCTGTGACATCACATCCTCCTCTGTGGCATCACATCCTCGTCTGTGACATCACTTGAACCCTAGGACATCACATCCTCCTCTGTGACATCACATCCTCCTCTGTGACATCACATCCCCCTCTGACTTCACAGTTCCCTTTGACATCACATCCTACCCTATGACATCATATCCCCTCTGTGACATCGCAAGTCTCTTTTGACATCAAATCATCCTCTGTCATCACAGATCTCCTGTGATGTCACATTCTCCCCTGTGACATAACAGACCCTCTGTGACATCACATCCTCCTCTGTGACATCACAGCTCTCCTGTGACATCACATCCTCCTCTGTGCCATCACATCCTCCTCTGTGATATCACAGCTCTCCTATGACATCACAGCTCCCCTATGACATCACATCCTCCTCTGTGACATCACATCCTCCCTGTGACGTCAGAGCTCTTCTATGACATCACAGATCTCCAATAACATCACACCCTCCTCTGTGACATCACATCCTCCTCTGTGACTTCCCAGTTCCCTTTGACATCACATCCTCCTCTGTGACATCACATCCTCCTCTGTGAATTCACATCCTCCTCTGTGACATCACAGGTCTCCTATGACATCACATTCTCCTCTGTGAGCTTGCATCCTCCTCTGTGACATCACATCCCGCCCTGTGACATCACAGCAACCTGTGACATCACATCCGCCTCTGTGACATCACAGCTCTCCTGTGACATCACATCCTCCTCTGTGACATCACATCCTCCACTGTGACATAACAGTTCTCCTGTGACATCACATCCTCCTCTGTGACATCACATCCTCCTCTGTGACATCACATGCTTACTGCGACATCACATCCTCCTCTGCGACATCACATCCTCAACTGTGACTTCACAGTTCCCTTTGACATCATATCCTCCCCTGTGACATCATTTCCCCTCTGTGACATCGCATGTCTCTTATGACATCAAATCATCCTCTGTGACATCACATCCTCCTCTGTGACATCACATCCCGCCCGGTGATATCACATGCTTACTGCGACATCACATCCTCCTCTGTGATATCACATCCTCCTCTGTGACATCACAGCTCCCCTATGACATCACATCCTCATCGGTGACATCACATGCTTACTGCGACATCACATCCTCCTCTGTGACATCATATCCCCTCTGTGACATCGCATGTCTCTTATGACATCAAAACGTCCTCTATGACATCACAGATCTCCTGTGACATCACTTTCTCCCCTGTGACATCACAGCCCCTCTGTGACATCACATCCACCTCTGTGACATCACATCCTCCTCTGTGACATCACATCCACCACTGTGACATCACATCCCGCCCTGTGACATCACAGCAACCTGTGACATCACATCCTCATCTGTGACATCGCTGGTCTCCTATGACATCACATTCTTCTCTGTGAGCTTGCATCCTCCTCTGTGATATCACATCCCGCCCTGTGACTTCACAGCAACCTGGGACATCATATCCTCATCTGTGGCATCACATCTTCCCTGTTACATCACAGCCCCCATGTGACATCACATCCGCCTCTGTGACATCGCATGTCTTCTATGACATCACATCCTCCACTGTGAGATTACACGTCCCCAGTCACATCCTATCCTCCTCTGTGACATCACATCGCCCCCTGGGACATCGCGTCTCTCCTATGACATCACATCCTTCTTCGTGACATCACAGCTCACCTATGAAATCACAACTCCCCTGTGACATCATATCCTCCTTTCTGTCATTTAATCTTCCTCTGGGACATCACATTCTCCTCTGGGACATTGCATGTTTCCTGTGACACCACATCCTCCTCTGTGCCATCACATACTCCCCATGGCATCACATCCTCCTCTGTGACATCGGAGCTCGCCTATGACATCACGTCGTTCCTGATATCGCATGCTTCCAACAATATCACATTCTCGTCTCTGACATCACATCCTCCTCTTTGACATCACATTCCCCTCTGTGATATCGCATGTCTGCTATGACATCACATCCTCCTCTATGACACTACATCCTCCTCTCTGACATCACAGTTCCCTGTGACATCACATCCCCCTCTGTGACATCTCATCCTCCTATGTGACCTCATATCCTCTTCTGTGACTTCACAGTTCCCTTTGACATCACATCCTCCTCTGTGACATCATAGGTCTCCTATAACATCACATCCTCCTCTGTGACTTCACAGTTCCCTTTGACATCACATCCTCCTCTGTGACATCATATCCCCTCTCTGACATCACATGCCTCTTATGACATCACATCCTCCTCTGTGACATCTCATATCTCCTGTGACATCACATTCTCCCCTGTGACATTACATCCACCTCTGTGACATCACATCCTCCTCTGTGACATCACATCCTCCTCCGCGACATTACAGTTCCCCTATGACATCACATCCTCCTCTGTGACATCATATCCTCATCGGTGACATCACATTCTTACTGCGACATGACATCCTCCTCTGTGATATCACATCCTCCTCTGTGACATCACAGATCTCCTATGACATCACATTCACCTCTGTGAGCTTGCATCCTCCTCTGTGACATCACATCCTCCTCTGTGACAACACAGCTCTCCTGTGACATCTCATCCTTCCTGTGACATCACATGCTTCCTCTGAAATCACATCCGCCTCTGTGACATCGCATGTCTCCTGTGACATCACATTCTCCCCTGTGACATCACAGCACCTCTGTGACATCACATCCTCCTCTGCGACATCACATCCTCCTCCGTGACATCACAGCTCCCCTATGACATCACATCCTCATCGGTGACATCACAGGCTTACTGTGACATCACATCCTCCTCTATGAATTCACATCCTCCTCTGTGACATCACAGGTCTCCTATGACATCACATTCTCCTCTGTGAGCTTGCATCATCCTCTGTGATATCACATCCCGCCCTGTGACATCACAGCAACCTGTGACATCACATCCTCCTCTGTGAAATCACAGATCCCCTGTGACATCGCATTCTCCTCTGTGACATAACAGCCCCTCTATGACATCACATCCTCCTCTGTGAAATCACAGATCCCCTGTGACATCGCATTCTCCCCTGTGAGATAATAGCCCCTCTATTACATCACATCCTCCTCTGTGACATCACAGATCTCCTGTGACATCACATCCTCCTCTGTGACATCGCGTCCTCCTCTGTGACATCACAGCTCCCCTATGACATCACATCCTCCTCTGTGACATCACATCCTCCATGTGACCTCAGAGCTCCTCTATGACATCACAGATCTCCTATAACATCACACCCTCCTCTGCGACATCACATCCTCCTCTGTGACTTCACAGTTCCCTTTGACATCACATCCTCCTCTGTGACATCATATCCCCTCTTTGACTTCACATGTCTCTTATGACATCAAATCATCCTCTGTGACATCACAGATCTCCTGTGACATCACATTCTCCCCTGTGACATCACATCTACCTCTGTGACATCACATCCTCCTCTGTGACATAACAGCTCTCCCGTGGCATCACATCCTCCGCGGTGACATCACATTCCCCCTGCGACCCAGCGTCTCTCCAATGACATAACCTCCTCCTTCGTGACATCACAGTTTACCTATGAAATCACAGCTCCCCTGTGACATCATAGCCTCCCCTCTGACATTTATTCTTCTTTCTGGGACATCACATTCTCCTCTGGGACATTGCATGTTTCCTGTGACAGCACATCCTCCTCTCTGACATCACAGATCTCCTGTGACATCACATCCTCCTCTGTGACATCA
>NW_021938446.1:0-8716 GCF_001715985.3 Manacus vitellinus
TGGTGTCCCCAGATGAGGAGCGGAGGGAGGGATCACTGAGGGAAGTCCACTGGACAACCTCGGTGAAGACCTCTCGCCCTCTTCTAACATGTCTCATCTACTTTTCTCAACCTAGGTACCCTCAGAAAGTCAAGGTGGAAGGGTTACTCGACATGGGGGCGGATGTCACCATAATTGCCTCCAAGGACTGGTCGTACAGCTGGCCAGCCCAGACCACTGACATCAGAGTCAGCGGTGTAGGGGGATCGCAGTACCCCGTCAGGAGTAAAGAGGTAAAGAGGAACTCCGAAGTTCCACCCACCTTTTCCCTGTCTTCCTATCACACTTTTCCCTGAGTTGTCAGTCCCATGCTCCTCCCCAGTTCAGAATCCTCCTCTCAGACTTTAAACCCCTTATTTAAACCCCTGTTGTCCCTGAATAAAGTGGCATTGCTGCACGAACCCTCAACTGTGCCAAGAACCGTTATTGCAGTGCTCAGTCCTATTTCCCATCCCCCCGGACCGTGGCAGCAGGGAGATTGCCAAAACTGAAACCAGTACACAGTTGAAAGCTGAACAAAACAACATTTATTCCAAAGAAAGTAGCAAACAAAATGAGAAACCAAGAGACAGAAAAGAGAAGGGAAACAAGCCCCCAAGACAACCCCCCATTCACTCAAGTGTTACTTACCAGGTTGTCTTACCGACCCCAGAATGCTTAGAATTCCCCATAGCAGAAGCTGCATCCTCATTATCCTCAATGAGTCAATCTTCATTAATGTGAGGAAAGCTGAGAGACTGTAGAAACATCAGTTGAACTTCAAAGTCTCCTGGTTTCTGTCTCTCCTCAGACTTAGAATCAGGGTTAGGGTTAGGGTTAGGGTTAGGTTTGGGGTTAGGGTTTAGGGTTACGGTTAGGGTTAGGGTTAGGGTTAGGGTTTTTTTAGGGTTAGGGAACGGGGTTTGCGCATAGCTTTCAGTCACTTTTTTAGGGTTAGTGTTGCTATGCGCAAACCCGATTCTCTGACCCTAATCCTAAAAAAGTGAATGCAAGCTATGTGCAAACCCTGTTCCCTAACCTTAACCTTAAAAAAGAGACTGCTAGCTATGCACAAAACCAGTTCCCTAACCCTAACTTTAAAAAAGAGACTGCAAGCTACTAGGGTTAGGGTTAGGGTAAGGGTTAGGGTTGGGGTTAGGGTTTAGGGTTAGGGTTAGGGGTAGGGTTAGGGTTCGGGTTAGGGTTAAGGTTAGGGTTAAGGTTCGGGTTAGGGTAAGGGTTAGGGGTTAGGGTTAGGGTTAGTCAGAATCTGTCTCAATGCGCGATCTAACTATCGTGGGTTTACCCCATTCCAGGAACGCAAACCGTAAACCCTAAAACCTAAACCCTAACCCTTGCTAACCTTAACCCTAACCCCAACATCTCATAGCAGAGGGAGGGAGGGGCCTGATTCCTCATCAGATATATCAACAGTCAAAAGCCTGTAAGCTCAGCTCTTGCCTTTGCAGGGCTTCACACCGTCAGCACTGGAGGGAGGGAGGGACCCGACTGCTCATCAGAGGTATCATGCAAGTCAAAAGCCTGAAAAGTCTCCTAGAATGCATAAATCATTAACCATTTCAGTCTCTGACAATTGGTCCACACAGTAACTGCAAGCTATGCCCAAAGCCTGTTCCCTAACCTTAGAAGAGAGACTGCAACCCTCGAGATGTTGGAGGCTCGAGGCATGGTCCGTGACACTAATCATGGCTATAACTCATAACTTCTTGGAGTATGGGGACTTCCCTCCTTCACCCCCGGCAGATCAAGGCCACCACTTCAACTGACAGACATGGAAGCATCGCTGGACCCCATGGTCAGTGACTGTATACATCTGTCCACTCTCAGCTTTTCTTTCTCTTACTCTCCCTTGCTCTTATCCTGCCTTTCTCTCCCCTATGCATTTTCTTTCCCCCCCCCAAAGGTTATCTCTGTGTCCCATTGTGGTATGACAGCACCCAAACTGCTCGCATGCCTGTTGACACAGAGTTGTTAAAATAAACCTTGCCAGTATATGTTTTCAGACACCGATTATTTAGTGTCGTTTCACTTTAATCCACCCCAAGGGAATTATTAATAAAAACCTGAGTCACCCCCTCTCCCCTTTTCCTGGGGCGGGTTGTAACACCAATCAGCACTGACTCCGCCCAGGAGGCGGAGCCAGTGACGCAGAACAATCAACACGGACTCCACCTCTTGACTCCACCCAGTGGGCGGGGCCAGTGCTCTATAGAAGCAGAGTACATACCGGACAGCGGTGGGTATTCTGCCAGACACGCAACAGAACAGCAACAGCAAAAGCAGAGACCCAAGAGAAAAAGCAAAAGATTCTGACAGCGGTGGGCACTGAATTGGGCTTATAGCCCGAGAGGGGTTTACTGGGCACCACTGCGTTCCTGGAATGGGGTAAACCCGCGATAGTTAGATCGCGCATTGAGACAGATTCTGACTAACCCTAACGCTAACCCCAACCCTAACCCCTAACCCTTGCCCTAACCCTAACCTTAACCCTAACCTGAATCCTAACCCTAACCCTAAGCCTAACCCTAACCCTAACCCTAAACCCTAACCCCAACCCTAACCCTTACCCTAACCCTTACCCTAACCCTAACCCTAGTAGCTTGCAGTCTCTTTTTTATAGTTAGGGTTAGGGAACTGGTTTTGTGCATAGCTTGCAGTCTCTTTTTTAAGGTTAAGGTTAGGGAACAGGGTTTGCACATGGCTTGCATTTGCTTTTTTAGGATTAGGGTCAGGGAATCGGGTTTGCGCATAGCTTGCAGTCTCTTTTTTATGGTTAGGTTCAGAGAAAAGGGTTTGCGTATAGCTTGCAGTCTCTTTTTTAAGGTTAGGGTTAGGTAACAGGGTTTGCGCATAGTTTGCAGTCTCTTTTTTAAGCTTAGGGTTAGGGAAGAGGGTTTGCGCACAACTTGCAGTCTCGTTTTTAGGGTTAGGGTTAGGGAAAAGGGTTTGCGCATAGCTTACTTTCTCACTTTTAAGGTTAGGGTTAGGGAAAAAGGTTTGCGCATAGCTTGCAGTCTCTTGGTTAGGGTTAGGGTTAGGGAACAGGGTTTGCGCATAGCTTCCAGTCTCTCTTTTAATGTTGGGGTTAGGGGACAATGCTCTATAGAAGTAGAGTACATACTGGATGGCGGTGGGTATTCTGCCAGACACGCAACTGAACAGCAACAGCAAAAGCAGAGACCCAAGAGAAAAAGCACAAGATTCTGACAGCGGTGGGCAATGAATCGGGCTTATAGCCTGAGAGGGGCTTATTGGGCACTGCTGCGTGTCCAGAATGGGCTAAAACCGCGATTGTTAGATCGCGCACTGAGACAAATTCTTCCTAACCCTAACCCTTACCCATACCCCTAACCCTAACCCAAACCCTAACCCTAACCCTAACCCTAACAGTAACCCTGTCTTTTGCTAACCCTAACCCTAACCCTAACCCTAACTTTTGCTAACTCTAACTCTAACCCTAAATTTCCTAACCCTAACCCTAACCCTTTCTAACCCTAACCCTAACTCAAAACCTAACCCTAACCCTAACCCTAACCCTAACCCTAACACTAAACCCTAAACCAAAAGGAAACTTCCTTTGCTATGCCTACTGGGCGGAGTCAGTGCTGATTGGGGTTACAACCCGCCCCAGGAAAAGGGGAGAGGGGGTAACTCAGGTTTTTATTAATAATTCCCTTGGGGTGGATTAAAGTGAAACAACACTAAATAATCGGTGTCTGAAAACATATACTGGCAAGGTTTATTTTAACAATTCTGTATCAACAGGCATGCTAGCAGTTTGGGAGTTGGGCTATCAGTTGGGAGGTATGGCTGAAAATAGGAAACAACAGCCCTAAGTCCCAGGAAAGAAAGCCTGGAAGCTTTGGCTTTGTGGTGCAGTTGGTGGGCCACACTGGGCACTCCATGGGCAGGCAGCAAGAGTTTTCTGGATCTGGAAGTCAATCTGGGGGCCTCGGAGTGTTTGAGGGGAAGTTGGGAGTGTCCTGTGGGACCAGGATGGGATTTGAGGGCTCCTGGAGGGGCTGGGACGGGTGTATACTGTGGGCATCGTCTAGTATTGATGGGGGTAATCAGTGAGCTGACTGTTTCATAATCATCCAAATTTTAACATACAATATGATTATTAGAATAAAAAGCAAAAAGGTAATATCAACAAAACAGTAACAGGGTGAAGCTCTTGGTTGAAGACTGGTTTCTTCTTTTTCTCCAGTGATTTTAATTCTTTTTTGTCTGGGTTTTAATCCCATCTTTGGCATTTTGCTGCGAACATTTTGTCCCCATATCCATTGGAAATTGTATTAACTGTTCATGAGAACAAAGTGGAATCCCAAGGTATGTGATATATTGATAGGATTTCACTGGTTGGCTTTTAATTTGTCCAGGTTTATCGCCATAATGCTTCTGCTCTTAAACCACTTGAATCAGAATGAATTGAGTTGTTTTCTGGGTCGGGTTCTCTTTTTGAGTCCAAGGTTTTTTAGTGGATTCAGTATCAGGCACAAAGGAAATTGAGGGCGGTAAAGAATAATCTTCCCTTTGTTCATTATCACAGGGATCACTCAGTCTATTTTCATTAATGTGAGGAAAGCTGGGAGACTCTAGAAACATCAGTTGAACTTCAAAGGTTTCTTTCTCTCCTGAGACTTAGAATCAGGGTTCTCTGTGGTTTCCCAAGTCTCAATGCCAGGGTAAGACACTGGTTTATGAAGTTGCCTGACCAAACCAGGAGCCTGTTTTTTTAGCAACAGTTTTCTCTCTGCACTCTGGCGCAACAAGACTTTGAAGGTGGTCAACCTCAGTTTGAAGCAGCTCATTTTCAGCAACAAGTTTATCCGATTTTTCTCCTGTTTCCCTCTCAAAGCTTAACGATGACTTCAGCACCACATTTTCTGATTTCAAAACAGTAGATTCAACGTCAGAAATCCATTCATGACTTCCCTGTCAGCACTCCATCCGAATGTCTGTGCTCTCACTTTGACCTGAGAGAAACCTCAGGCAGGTGGAAAAGGGCAGATAAAGAAAAAACAGATGGGTCCAGCAGAAGTGATGCTGCTTCTGTCAAAAGCAGAGCAGAGGCCAAAAGCACTTTAGGAAGTTGCTTACAGAAGCACTTGTGCATTCCAAGTTACAGCTCAGGAGTCTCAGTGACTTGTCCAACATGAGAGTTTCTTTTCCATTTCTCAACCCCCAGATTCCTCAGGAGCAGGAAACTGGAAACACTGACTGAGAAAAGCTCCATTCCTTCCTAATAATTGTGCTTTGCCCTTCCCATTTGACAGTGCTCTTGGAAATGTGCTGGTGTGATCTGGATCTGTGAGCAGCCCTGACCTCCCAGAGCACTCATCCAATGGCAGGAAGACCCCACCTGGCTCCTGCTGGGGTTCTTGCCACCACGACCCAGTATGGGTCAATGGAATGGGGAGCAGGGTGGTGGGACCAGTTAAGGGGGTTGGGGGCACTTCAGCATCTCCATCTCCATCTCCATCAAGGTCAGACCAGTACAGAGCAGCATAGACCAGTATAGATCGGTATAGACCAGTATAAACCAGTATGGACCAGTATAGACCAATATGGGTCACTGGAATGGGGAATGGGGCAGTGGGACCGATAAGGACCAGTTAAGGGGTTTGGGGGCACTTCAGCATCTCCATCAAGGTCAGACCATTATAGACCAGTATAGACCAGTGTAGACCAGTATAGACCAGTATAGACCAGTATGAACCAGTAAAAAACCAGTACGGACCAGTATGGACCAGTATGGACCAGTACAGGTCACTAGAACAGCGAGCAGGGTGGTGGGACCAGTAAGGACCAGTTAAGGGGGTTGGGGGCACTTCAGCATTTCCATCAAGGTCAGACCAGTACAGACCGGTACAAACCAGTATGGACCAGTACAGACCAGTATAAACCAGGGTAGAGCAGTATAAACCGATATAAACCAGTACGGGTCACTGAAACAGGGAATGGGGTGGTGGGATCAGTAAGGACCAGTTAAGGGGGTTGAGGGCGTTTCATCATCTCCGTCAAGGTCAGACCAGTACAGACCAGTATAAACCAGTATAGACCAGTATGGACTGGTATAGACCGGTATAGACCAGTATAAACCAGTACAGACCGGTACGGGTCATTGGAATGGGGAATGGGGCAGTAGGACCAGTAAGGACCAGTTAAGGGGGTTGGGGGCACTTCAGCATCTCCATCAAGGTCAGACCAGTACAGACCAGTATAAACCAGGGTAGAGCAGTATAAACCAGTAAAAACCAGTACGGGTCCCTGGAACGGGGAATGGGGTGGTGGGACCAGTAAGAACCAGTTAAGGGGGTTGGGGGCACTTCAGCATCTCCATCAGGGTCAGGTCAGTATAAACCAGAATAGACCCGTATAGACCAGTATGGGCCAGTATAAACCGGTATAAACCAGTATGGACCAGTACAGGTGACTGGAACGGGGAATGGGGCGGTGGGACCAGTAAGGACCCGTTAAGGGGGTTGGGGGCACTTCAGCATCTCCATCAACATCAGACCAGTATAGACCAGTATAGATTAGTATAAACCAGTATGGACCAGTATAGACCAATATAAACCAGTACGGGTCACTGGAACACAGAATGGGGTGGTGGGACCAGGAAGGACCAGTTAAGGGGGTTGGGGCACTTCAGCATCTCCATCAAGGTCAGACCAGTACAGACCAGTATAAACCAGGATAGACCAGTATAAACCAGTATGGACCAGTACGGGTCACTGGAACGCGGAATGGGGTGGTGGGACCAGTAAGGACCAGTTAAGGCAGAACTCAGCTGGGACTTAGTGGTTTGGGGGTGGGCGTGTCCCTTCTTTAGGTGGGCGTGGTCTCTCCCTGGTGGGCGTGTCCCATCCCAAGGTGGCCATAGCCTCTGCAAGTGGGCGTGTCTTTTGCATCCTCTCCCCCTCCCTGAACTGGGAGCTCAACTGGGACTTACTGGGTTTTGGGTGGGCGTGTCCCCTCCCAATGATGGACCCACTTTCAGGCCCTCCCTCCACCTTTAAGGGTCCCCCCAAAGCCCCTCCCCCCCCTTCCTGCACCTCCCCAACCCTCAGGGTCCCTCCTGTCCCTCCCCCACCCTCAGGGTCCCTTCCTTCCCCTCCCCCCAGTGAACCTGCTACCCCTCCCCCACTCTCAGGAGCCCTCCCTGCCCCTCCCCCACCTTCAGGGGCCCTCAGGACCCCTCCCCCAACCTCAGAGACTCTCCTGCCCCTCCCCCACCCTCGGGGAACTTCCTACCCTTCCCCCACCCTCAGGGACCCTCAGGGCCCCTCCTTCACTTTCGGGGTCCCTCCCTGCCCCTCCCCAACCCTCAGGACCCTCCTGCTCCTCCCCCCACCTCGGGGTCCCTCCTGCCCCTCCCCCACCCTCAGGGACCCGCCTACCCCTCCCCCACCCTCAGGGACGGTCCTGCCCTTCCCCCACCCTCAGGGAACCTCCTGCCCTTCCCCCACACTCAAGGACCATCCTGCTCCATCCCCACCCTCAGTGTTCCCTCCTTCCCCTCCCCCCCCACTGGGGCCGTTACTGGTCCCTTACTGGTCTGTACTGGGAAGGGAGAGGGGAGGGGCTGCCCCCTCGAGGCCCCTCCCCCCAGTGACATCACCGGGTCCCAAAAATAGCCCCGGGGGCCCAAACTGGAGGGGGGACCTGGAACCGCTCCCAGTGTGACCAGTTCAATTACTGAGAGGGACTGGGAGGGAACTGGGAGGGACTGGGAGGGACTGGGAGGGGGCAGGGCTTCCCCCCCTCCCCCCCCTCCGTGTCCTTGGGGTGACCTTGGGGAGGGAGGGGGATGGGCCGCTCCCAGTGGCCCCAGTAGCTCCCAGCAACCCCAGTAATGCCTCCGGTATCTCCAGTGGCCCCCCCAGTAGCTCCTAGTAGCTCCCAGTAACCCCAGTGTCTATCCCAGTAGCTCCCAGTAACTCCCAGGAATCCTAGTGTCCATCCCAGTAACTCCCAGTAACCCCAGTGTCCACCCCAGTAGCTCCCAGTAACTCCCAGTAAGCCCCCCAGTAGCTCCCAGTAACTCCCAGTAACCCCAGTGACCCCCCCAGTAGCTCCCAGTAACCCCAGTGTCCATCCCAGTAACCCCAGTGACCCCCCCAGTAGCTTCCAGTAGCTCCCAGTAACTCCCAGTGTCCCCCCCAGTGCCTCCCAGTATGTCCCAGTTTAACCCAGTTCCCCCCCCCGTGGGCCCTGGGCCGGGTGGGGGAGGGGCGGGCTCACATTTCCATGGCAACATCCCTTTCCCTCTGGCCCAGTTTCTCCCAGTTCCTCCCCGTTTAACCCACTTTTTCCACATTTTTCCACATTTTTCCACATTTCCCCCCATTTTCCCCATTTTTCCCAGATTTTCCCCCATTTTTCCACATTTTCCTGAATTTTTCCCCATTTCCCCCCCATTTTCCAGATTTTTCCCAATTTTCCTACATTTTCCCAGATTTTTTCCCATTTTCCCCCCATTTTCCCAGATTTTTCCCCATTTTGTCCAGATTTTCCCAGATTTCCCCCCCATTTTCCCAGATTTTTCCCCATTTTTTCCACATTTTTCCCACATTTTCACACATTTTCACACATTTTTCTCCAGATTTTCCCATATTTTTTTTTCCCATTTTTTCCACATTTTCCCCCATTTTTTCTCACATTTTTCCCA
>NW_021938447.1:0-18030 GCF_001715985.3 Manacus vitellinus
CCAGGATGTCCCAACAAGTCTTGGAATCACGGAATTCCCTAAAAACCGGGTGGGAAAACCCAATAAAACCCCAAAATCCTTAAGGATCGAGAAAAATGGAGAAATTCCTGATGTCCCAGGATGTCCCAACAAGTCTTGGAATCACGGAATTCCCTAAGAATGGGGGTGGAAACCCAATAAACCCCCAAAATCCTTAAGGATTGGGAAAAATGGTGAAATTCCTGATGTCCCAGGATGTCCCAACAAGTCTTGGAATCATGGAATTCCCTAAAAATGGGGCGGGAAAACCCAATAAAACCCCCAAAATCCTTAAGGATCGGGAAAAATTAGGAGATTCCTGATGTCCCGGGATGTCCCAACAAGTCTTGGAATCAGGGAATTCCCTAAAAATGGGGATGGAAATCCCAATAAAACCCCAAAATCCTTAAGGATCGGGAAAAATGGAGAAACTCCCAATGTCCCGTTTTTACCCGGATCAATCTCCAGGGATGGGGTTGGATAATTTGGGAAGGGGGGGGGGGGCACATTCCGTAGGGTCCCATCCCACCGGTTCCCTCCCTTCCCTGCGGATCACCCTTGGTTTTCCAGGCTGGAGGAGCCCCCGGGAGCAGCTCCGGGATGGATTTGGGAGCGCTCCCCTCCTCCCCCCCCCTTTCCCTGCTATTTAAAGCACGAAGCCGATGCCTTTGGAAAAGATTCCCGGGCTTTGGAAAGCTTCCAAGGGGAGCAGCGGGCGGCTGGAAGGACGCGGGGATTGCGGCAGAAAAACCCGGGAATCGCCTGCCAAAGGGAAGGCAGAGAGCGGGAAAGGGGGTCGGGAATTTTCCAGCTTTTCGGGCCTCCCCCAAATAAAAAGTTGTCGGGGGGGTTTGGGGGGTTTTGGGGTTTTTTTGGAGCCTCGGGATTGGCAGGGAAGGAGGGGGAGAGGGGATGGAGGTGTCGGAGCAACCGGGAGGGCGGTGAGGAAATCCTGGAATTCCAGCGCGGTTGGGTGGGAAGGGCCCTTAAATCCCATCCCATTCCATGTTCAGGGACACCTCCCGCTATCCCAGGGGATCCAACCCGGCCTTGGACACTCCCAGGGATCCAGGGGCAGCCACAGCTTCTCTGGGAATTCCAGCCCAGCCCCTCCCCACCCTCCCAGCCAGGAATCCCTTCCCAATCTCCCCCCCAAATCTCCCCTTTCCCACTGGGATCCATTCCCTGGGGCCTGGCATTCCAGGCCCTCATCCCCAGTCCCTCTCCAGCTCTCCTGGAGCCCCTTCAGCCTCTGGAATGTGCTCCAAGCTCTCCCGGGATCCTTCCCTTCTCCAGCCTGGCCATTCCCAGCTCTCCCAGCCTGGATCCAGAGCCCTTGGAGCTCCTCCATGCCCTCCTCCGGCAGTTTTGATCCGGAGCGGTGCCCAAATCCCACGGATGGGGCCAATCCCACCCCATTTGTCCCGTGGGATCCTCAGGGGCGGAAAGGCCGCTGGATGGATCTGTCAGGGAATATTGGTGGAGCTCTGATGGAATCAGGAGGCTCCAGGGTGAGGAGGAGCCTCCTTGACACCGGACGTGGATACGAAAGGAAAAGGAGGAATCCCGGATTCCGGGGAAGGTAAAAAACAAGCGGAGATCCCGGAAAATCCGCGGAAACCATCCGGGATTGTCCCTTTCCTGGTTTGATTCCTCCCCTTGGAATTCTGGGGAGGTTGGATCCACCCCTGCCCCGAGGAGGGGCAGAGCCTGGACATCCAACATTCCCGAGGATGGATCTGGGAAGGCACTTCCTTTTATTCCCTGGATGTTCCTTTAATTACCCCCCCCCTCCGATTTTGGGAAGGAGGGTCATTCCCGTTGATTCTGAAGGAATTTTTGACGGACCAGGAATCCTGCAGAGGGATCATCTCCCTCCCCTCCCCCCCCCTTTGTAGATCCCGACCTTTGGAATTGTCCTTTTTTTAAAGCCGGAGCTTCCAACCCCTTTTCCCAAAAACTGATCCCCTTTCCTTTGCTCCGGGAGAACAAACGGAGCCTCCTCCCGGAACAAACCGAACATTCCCGAGCTTTTCCCTCCCGAAACTCCTTCCTTGGAACGCCTCGGGAGCCGTCACGGGACCTCCCTCCCCCCGTCCCTTCCTGCCTTTTCCTGGCTCGTCCCTGGATGTTTTCCCGCTGTGCCGCCGTATGTTCAGATTCCGCGGGAATCGCCGAACGTTCCGGAGCATCCGCGGCTCCCGCGGAGTCGCCGCTCCTGCCAAGACCCCAAAAAGCCCCCCCCTCCCCCAGGTTTGCCAATATCCTGGGATTTATCCCACGTTTCCTTGGATTCGTCCCGGATCCCCTTGCGTGGCACCTCCTGGATTCCGGGATTAAATTTTCCCTCTTTTTATAAAAAATACAGAAAGATGAAAAAAATCAGCTTTTCCAAATCCGGTTCCATTCCCTGCAAACAACCCGCTCTGGGACTTTTCCCAAAGGGAAAGAATTCCCCAATTTTCTGTGCTAATAAGCCGGGACAGGGATATTCCTGCAGCCTCTGTTTCGTTGCTTCCAGGGTTTTTTTTTCGGGATCAGACACAAAAACGTTCCCGGAGTTTCCCGTCCCTTAGATCCAACAAATCCATGGAGTTGTGTCCTCTTTCCTTTGGTTTTTCCCGAACTTTTATCCACAACGAGCCCCTCCAAGCAAATCTGGGCTCCTTTGTCCCATCAATCCCCAAAATTAAAAAAACCAGGAAGGAAACCTCCGTCCCCCTCTGGAAATGGGAATTAATTTTCCCTTTGGATCAATCCAGTGGGTTAATTAAGGGAAGGATTTGGGATAATGATGGATTTTGGCTTCTCCCTTTAATTCCGACTCCCTGCTGTCCCGTCACGGGCTTGGATTTGGCCCCGGAATTTGTTTTGGAGCTTCCCGGTGGAGCTCGGTGGGATTCTTTGGAAGCGTCTTCCGAACAAATGTTGAGCTTCCTCCCGGGCTTTGGGAATGGCAGCCCGGAAAAGAGAGCCAAAATCCTGGGATTTGTGTTCAGGCCTGGTCGGAATCGTGTCCCGCCGTGAAATGATTCCCATAAAAAGTGCGGAGCGAGGAATTCCAGGGGATGTGTGCGGAGTTGAAAGCCCTTGGAAAGCTCTTCCCCTGAGCAGAGGAATGCTGGGAAAAGCAATTCCAGGTTTTCCACTCGTTCCTTCTGCCCAGCTCCAGGATCCCACGTCGCCCTCGGTCCTCTGGGATGGCGGTGACCGGGATTTATGGAGCAGCAGGAGCGGCCAAGGGAGCTGGGGGGGCTCATCCCGGAGAAAAGACAGATCAGGAGGGACCTTTTCCCACTCCAGAATTCCCTGAAAAGAGGGGGAAGCCGGGGGGGTCCCCAATTCCCAGGGAACGAGGGACAGGAGGAGAGGGAACGGCCTCCAGCTGGGCCAGGGGAGGGGTAGGTGGGATATTGGGAACAATTCCCACATGGAAAGGGCTGTCAGGCCCTGGAATGAACTTCCCAGGGCAGGGCTGGAGTCGCCATTCCCGGAGGGATTTCTGATCCCTGTGGATGTGGCCCTTGGGGACACGGATCCGGGATGGCCTTGGCAGTGCTGGGAATGGTTGGATTCCGTGATCCCAGAGGGATTTTCCAACCTGACCCATCCCTAAGGATTCTGGGCCATCCTGGCACTGTCCCAGCTCTCCACAATCCCCTGGAAGGAAGTTCCAGGAGGTCCCCAATTCCCAGGGAACAAGGGACAGGAGGAGAGGGAACGGCCTCCAGCTGGGCCAGGGGAGGCTCAGCTGGGATATTGGGAACAATTCCCACATGGAAAGGGCTGTCAGGCCCTGGAAGTGCTGGAATCCCCATTCCCAGAGGGATTTCCAATCCCTGTGGATGTGGCATTTGGGGACACGGATCCGTGCTGACCTTGGCAGTGCTGGGAATGGTTGGACTCTGCGATCCCGGAGGGATTTTCCAACCTCAACAATTCCACGATCCCTTTTCCCTCCTCTCCCACCGGAGTCATTCCCGGGAGTTTTTCCCTGCCCATCCAACCCCAAACTCCCTCAGGTGGGTGGGTGGTTTGTCCCTCAGGGAACCCAAAAGAGGGAGATTTTTCCAGGGGAAGAACCGACTCGCCAGAAAAAGGGATGGAAACCCCGCGGGCTCGGAAAACCAGCTCGAGGAAGAGCCTGGGCTCAACTAATCCCGGCTTAAAACGAGTCCTAAACCCGAGTTTAGGCCCGACCTGTGAGGTCTGAGGGAAAAACGGGAGCGGGAGGAGTGGGCGGGAAGTGGGAATTCCTCCCAGAATTTCTGCCGGAAAAGGGAACAAACCGGAACAGCTCCGAGGGGTTTGCGGTAATTAAAGGGTTTCTTTTCATTAATTAATTAATTGATTGATTGATTGATTAAATAAAATTTTTATACCAAAATTAATTTGTAAATTTGGAAATTAATAATTTACGGAACTTACAAATATTAATTCATATAATTAATTTTTAATAAGTAATGTATAAATATAATGGAATTATGATAAACAATTATATAATGATATTATAAATAATATATTTATAATAAAAATACAATATATTAAATATATATTGGGTATTGTATATTATATATTATATATTATATATTATGTATTATATAAGTTTATATAACTTAATGATTAAAAACTATAACTATTAGTTTATAATAAAATTAATTTAAAACAACATTAATAAACATAATAAAATTAATTTATAATTGATTATTGATTAATTAATTAATTAAAACCGCATTAAGCTCCGTCTAAAATTAGCTGGGAATCTCTCCAGGCAAAAATCCATAGATTTTTGTGGGAGCTATCCCGATTTTTCTGTGCTCCCAGGGAGGTCGGGGAAGGGCGGCATTCCCGAGGTTGGGAAGGACCTTCCCTGCCCGAGCGTTTGGGGGGTGCCAGGGAGGGAAAAATCCCTTTATCCCGGCGGTTGGAATTAACCCCCCGGAGCTGCTCCGTGCTGCCAGAGGGAGGGAGGGGCTCCCATCCCACTTCCATCCCGGTTTTCCACAGGTTTTGAGGGAAAAACCAACAAAAAACCCCCCCAGGGGTTGGATCGGATGCCAGCAGGGAGGGGGAATTCCCACTTGGCTGATCCAAGGAAAACGGAATCCAGGCAGATCCAGCCCTTTTAATCCTTTCCCCGCCATCCTTCCGGGAATCCTCCCAGGAATCCTCCCGGGATCCCGGAGAGGGCGGATCCACCGGGACTTTTGGGGCATTTCTGTGACTTTTCTTTCACTGTGGGTCAGTTTTTCCTCCCCTCTGGAAGTTCCGGCCCTTCCCCGATTTATTTTCGGGAATTCCGTTGCTCTCCGTCTTTCCCTCGCCTTCTGCAATTCCCTTGGAATTCCTCCCTTGGACAACCTGGCCTTTCCCGTGACCGACCCAGCCGGACTTTTTCCAACCGAAATCCTCTTTTTTCCCTGCGGGAATTGTCCCGGATTGTCCCGGTTTTCCTCATCCAGGTCCCACCGGCAGCTTTAGGGATCACCCCCGGCGTGTCGTCGTCGTCGCGCTTCCAAGAAGCCATTCCCGACTTTTATCCCAAGCTCAAATCCCGGTGGGAGCAGGTGACCCTCAGGTCAGGAAAAAGCGGGAGAAGCCGGCTCCGTTTCGCGGGAAAACTGGGAATTTTTTCCAGCTCTTTGATGGGAAGGGGCCAACCCGCCCTCAGGTGGTTCCCCCCCTCATCCTGGGAAATGCCTTTATTCCCAAAAATCGAGTTTTGTGGAGTTTCCTGGGAATCTCTGCCGGATCGTTGGACGACTCCATGGATCGTGGAATCGCTGAGGTCGGAAAAGAACTCCCGGATCACCAAATCCAAGCGTTCCCCCGACGCTGCCGAGGCCACCATGGATCCGTGTCCCCCGCTGCCGTATCCATAGGGATTTGAAATCCCTCCAGGAATAGGAATTCCGACCCTGCCAGGGCGGGACGACCCTTTCCGTGAAGGAATTTATTCCCAATATCCAACCTGAACCTCTCTCCTGGTGCCGTTTCCTCTCATCCCGGTGTGGGAAGACACTCAGATCCTTCCTGGAGCGATGTAGGATGAACGTCTGGGAATGCCGGGAGGGCGGTATCCCGGGAATTGGCGCTTTTCAGTAATACAGGGAGGTTCCGGAAGCATCGGCGCCGACGGGAGTTTGGGATGTGAGGAAAAGCTTCTCCTGGGTGGTGAGACAACTCTGGAGCCCCAGGCGTGGGATCCATGAATTCTGGATTCCCTCTGGATTGCTGGATCCGGAGGGGAGCCGTGGGAACGAGCCGGAGGCCGAGGGAAAACGCCTTGGAAAAATTCCCATCCGGGAACGGGGATGAAAGGAGTGGGGACGTGGGGGTGGCGCTGGAAACGTGGATAAGGACGGAAAATCCGGGATGCTGGAGAGGTTCTGAAATCCAGACTGACAGAGGATGAGGCAAAGCCGAAGCCAGGTGAAATCCAGGCAGGATTTGGGCCTGGAATTCCAGCCGGGAGGGTGATTCGGGAATGGAAGCCCAGGGAAGCGACGGAATGCCAGCAGGGTTTGGCCAAACGGGAATTCAGGGATGGTGGTGCTGGAATTTGGGATGAATGGTGTGTCCCGGCCATCCCATCCCATCCCATCCACTGGGATATTTCAGTAGGAAAGTCCCGGCTTTGCTTCCCGAGCATCCACAGGGATCTCCTTCCCGCCTTTCCCGGGATTAAACCCTCCCCATTATCCGAGGAATTCCTTGCCCCTCGCCCAGAGCCAAGAGTTTCCCGGAGCGGATCCAGGGAATTCCACACCCTCTCTCCCTCCCCACGCTTTGCTTCCAACCTGGAACGGCTCCGGATCCGCCGGGATCCGTTTTTTATCCAGGATTGATTTCGGATACAACAATCGTGGCTTGGAGGATCCCAGGGGAAGGAAAACTCTCCCAAATGGAATTACTACATCACAATTTTCCACTAATTAATCACTACTCTTGTGAATTCTGAAGGATTCCAGGAGAAGGAAAACGATTCCAAATGGAATTATTACATCAGGATTCTCCACTGATTCCCACCATTATCATGGCTTGGAGGATCCCAGGGGAAGGAAAACTCTCCCACATGGAATTCCTACATCAGGATTTCCACTAATTAATCACCGTTATCGTGTTTTGAAGAATTCCAGGAGAAGGAAATCTCTCCTAAATGGAATTACTATATCAGGATTCTCCACCAGAGAATTCCCAGAGATTCCCACCACAATCGTGGCTTGAAGGAAAGAAGGAAAACTCTCCCAAATGGAATTCCTACATCAGGATTTCCACTAATTAATCACTATTATCATGGTTTGAAGAATTCCAGGAGAAGGAAATCTCTCCCACATGGAATTCCTACATCAGGATTTCCACTAATTAATCGCCGTTATCGCGGTTTGAAGAATTCCAGGAGAAGGAAAACTCTCCTAAATGGAATTACTCCACCAGGATTCTCCACCAGAGAATTCCCAGAGATTCCCACTACAATCGTGGCTCAGAGGATCCCAAGAGAAGGAAAACTCTCCCACACAGAATTATTACATCAGGATTCTTCACTGATTCCCACTGCAGTCGTGGCTTGGAAAATCCCAGGAGAAGGAAAACTCTCCCACATGGAATTATTACATCAGGATCTCCCAGAGATTCCCACCACAATCATGGCTCAGAGGATCCCAGGGGAAGGAAAACTGTCCCACATGGAATTATTACATCAGGATTTCCACTAATTAATCACCGTTATCGTGGTTTGAAGAATTCCAGGAGGAGGAAAACGATTCCAAATGGAATTATTACATCAGGATTCTCCCACTGATTCCCACCACTATCGTGGCTTGGAGGATCCCAGGGGAAGGAAAACAATTCCTAATGGAACTATTACAACAGGATCTCCACTAATTAATCACCATTACTGCGATCTGAAGAATTCCAGGAGAAGGAAAACTCTCCTAAATGGAATTACTCCATCAGGATTCTCCACCAGAGAATTCCCAGAGATTCCCACTACAATCGTGGCTCAGAGGATCCCAAGAGAAGGAAAACTCTCCCACACAGAATTATTACATCAGGATCTCCCACCATGATCGTGGCTTGGAGGATCCCAGGAGAAGGAAAACGATTCCAAATGGAATTATTACATCAGGATCTCCACTAATTAATCACTGTTATCGTGCCTTGGAGGATCCCAGGAGAAGGAAAACCCTCCCACATGGAATTCCTACGCCACGATTTCCCACTAATTAATCATCATTCCCGTGGTTTGAAGAATTCCAGGAGAAGCCCAACCCCTAACCCCCCACGGATTTTCCCGCCGTTCCCGAGGGCCCCCTCACCTTGCTCCAACCTCTTCATCTGCTGGATCTGATCCACGGTTTTCCGGAGGATCTTGCATTTGTCGGGTTTGACGCTGAGGGTGTCGATGTCCCCGATGTTGGCCGACAGCAGCTCCGCCAGCTCCTCCAGGTACTTGTGCTCCTGCTCCCGCCGCCGCTTCTCCGCGCTGGGAAAAGGGGGAAGAACCCGTCACATCCACGGGAATTCGGGGGTTTTAGCCCTTTGTCATCCGGCTCAGCCTCGGAAACGGGGAAACGACTCGGGAAAACGAGAGGCGGAGACGGGGATATATCCCAGATAGCTGATTTTGGGATGGAGCCCGGGAGATCCCAAATATCCCATTTATATCTTGTTTTGGGATGGATCTTGAGAGATCCCAAATATCTGATTTATATCTTATTTTGGGATATATCTTATTTTGGGATGTACCCTGATAGATCCCAAATATCTGATTTGTATCTTATTTTGGGATGGATCTTATTTTGGGATGTACCCTGAGAGATCCCAAATATCTGATTTGTATCTTATTTTGGGATGGATCTTCATAGATCCCAAATATCTGATTTATATCTTATTTTGAGATGTGTCCTGATAGATCCCAAATATTTGATTTCTATCTTAGTTTGGGATGTATTTTATTTTGGGATGGATCTTCATAGATCCCAAGGATTTCTATCTTATTTTAGGATATATCTTATTTTGGGATATATCTCGATACATCCCAAATATCCCATTTAGACCTTATTTTGGGATGTATCCTGATACATCCCAAATATCTGATTTATATCTTATTTTGGGATGGATCTTATTTTGGGATGCACCCTGATATATCCCAAATATTTATATCTTATTTTGAGATGTATCCTGATAGATCCCAAATATCCCATTTATATCTTACTTTGGGATGTACCCTGATAGATCCCAAATATCTGATTTGTATCTTATTTTGGGATGTATCCTGATAGTTCCCAAATATCTGATTTGTATCTTATTTTGGGATGGATCCTGATAGATCCCAAATATCTGATTTCTATCTTAGTTTGGGATGTATCCTGATAGATCCCAAATATCTGATTTATATCTTCTTTTGGGATGGATCTTATTTTGGGATGGTTCTTGAAAGATCCCGAATATTTATGTCTTATTTTGGGATGTATCCTGATAGATCCCAAATATCTGATTTATATCTTATTTTGGGATGTATCCTGATAGATCCCAAATATCTGATTTATATCTTATTTTGGGATGGATTGTATTTTAGGATGGATTCCAATAGATCCCAAATATCCCATTTATATCTTATTTTGGGATGTATCCTGATAGATCCCAAATATCTGATTTATATCTTATTTTGGGATATATCTTATTTTGGGATGTATCCTGATATATCCCAAATATCTGACTTGTATCTATCTATTTGTATCTTATTTTGGGAAGTTATCCTGATACATCCCAAATATCTCCTCTCATTTATATCCTGACATATCCCAAATATCTCATCTCACTTATATCCTGACATATCCCAAATATCCCATCTGATTTCCCTCTTATTTTGGGATATATCTGAAGAATTCCAGGTGAGGGAAAACTCTCCCAAAGGGAATTACCACGTCAGGATTTCCACTAATTAATCACCATTATTAATGGTGATTAATAGTGATTAATGGTGATTAATCACCACTGTTAATGGTGATTAATGCAGGACAAAATCAGTGCGTTCGGATCTTTAGGGATCGAGTGACGGTGACTGAACTAAATCCCAGTCATTCCCACTGCTGGGAATTCCAGGTCCTGAAAGTCCCCTGCAATATTAAATAAAAGTTCCCTTCAGCTCCCTGTGGGATGGGAATATCCAGGCTGGGAGAGCTGGGAATGGCCAGGCTGGAGAAGGGAAGGATCCCGGGAGAGCTTGGAGCACATTCCAGAGGCTGAAGGGGCTCCAGGAGAGCTGGAGAGGGACTGGGGATGAGGGCCTGGAATGCCAGGCCCCAGGGAATGGATCCCAGTGGGAAAGGGGAGATTTGGGGGGGAGATTGGGAAGGGATTCCTGGCTGGGAGGGTGGGGAGGGGCTGGGCTGGAATTCCCAGAGGAGCTGTGGCTGCCCCTGGATCCCTGGCAGTGTCCCAGGCCAGGTTGGATCCCCTGGGATAGCGGGAGGTGTCGGGGTTGGAACGGGATGATCCTTAAGGTCCCTTCCCACCCAAACCATTCCCGGATTCCGTGAGGCTCCACGATGAACCTTCACCTCCCAAATTCCCAAATTCCCTCTCCAGCAGCTCATTCTCCTCCCTCTCCAGGAGGAGTGACTGGAATGACAGGAGTGACAGGAAAGACTCGTCCTCCTTTTGTCTCCTCCAAATCCCAAGAGACATCAATAAAATCCTGGAAAACACAAACTATTCCCGCCCGGTCCGTGAATTCCATGAGTCCTTCCAAGGGAGACATCCCAGAAAACCCTCGGCAGTGGGTTTAGGTGGGTCCAAGGGCCCTCAAATCCCTGCCAAGGGATCACAGGGATTCAAAAACACCTCCTTGGAAGCGGTTTGGAAGCCCAGCAGGATCCGGCCGGGAACGGGCAACACCGGCACCGCCAATTCCCAAAGGATCCGGGAAAAGGGGAATGAATTCCTCTCCCCGAGACCCAAAAAGCAGCAGCAGAGGGGGGGAGAGAGCCAAGAAAATCCCATCCCTGCGTCGTGGGCGAGCTCATTCCATGAAAAAACCTGGAGTGTCGCCGTTGCTGTGGCAACTTCCGAGGGGTGGGAGGGAGGATCGGCCAATTTTCCTGCCACGGGAGCGTCGGGAGAACATTCCAGGGGCGGGTTGTTCCCCGGGGCTCCCGAGGAGGGGTTGAACCTTCCAGGGGGTCGGAAGGTCGGTTCGATCCGCAGGATTTCATGGAGCGGCTCCAGGGAGGAGGAGGAGGAGGGTTGGGAAGGAGGGAGACACGGCACCAGTGGGGAATTCCCACCTGGGAACCTGCTCCAGCTCTGGGGTTTGGGGTCGGATGGTTAATCCAAGGTCAAGTGGTTGAGTGACCCCTCCCGGAAGGGCTGGAGGTGGGATGGGGGTCATGGGATCATGGAATGGGTTGGGTGGGAAGGGAACTTAAGGATCATCCCATTCCATGGGTAGGGTCACCTCCCGCTGTCCCAGGGAATCCAGCCTGGCCTTGGACACTCCCAGGGATCCAGGGGCAGCCACAGCTTCTCTGGGAATTCCAGCCCAGCCCCTCCCCACCCTCCTAGCCAGGAATCCCTTCCCAATCTCCCCCCCAAATCTCCCCTTTCCCACTGGGATCCATTCCCTGGGGCCTGGCATTCCAGGCCCTCATCCCCAGTCCCTCTCCAGCTCTCCTGGAGCCCCTTCAGGCTCTGGAATGTGCTCCAAGCTCTCCCGGGATCCTTCCCTTCTCCAGCCTGGCCATTCCCAGCTCTCCCAGCCTGGAGCCAGAGCCTGCCATTGGATCCATCCCCAGCCCAGCTCCTCCCTGGGAAGGAGTTCCGGGAACAAGGGGGTTCCCTGGGAATCTCGGCGCTCAGGGAAGGGTCTCCCTTCCCCTTTCCTGCCTTTTCCATCCCCACATTCCACAAAAATCCCTCTGAATGGATTCTGAGTGTCTTTCATCCTGGAATCCCAGACTGGTTTGGGTGGGAAGGGGCATTAAGGCTCATCCCATTCCGTGGGCAGGGACACTTCCCACTATCCCAGGTTGCTCCAGCCTGGCCTTGGACACTCCCAGGGATCCAGGGGCAGCCACAGCTTCTCTGGGAATTCCAGCCCAGCCCCTCCCCACCCTCCCAGCCAGGAATCCCTTCCCAATCTCCCACCTCTCCCTGCCCTCTGGCACTGGGATCCATTCCCTGTGTCCTGTCCCTCCATCCCTTGTCCCCAGTCCCTCTCCAGGGATGTTGTGCTCGGACAAGGAAGGAGAATCCTCCACCCAGCAGTTCCCGCTCTTCCATGATCCGTTCATTCCTCATCCCACACATTTGGAAAGACTCCCCGGAGGCTTTTTTGGGATGCCTGGGGGGTCAGGAAACACATCCCAAGGGATCTGCTTCCCGAGGGCCGACCGGATGGATCCCGGTCTGGCGTGTGTCCTCATCCCCTGGAGAGCAGATCCCTTGGGAAGAGGTGTCCAAGCCCCCCTTGGCACCATGGGATCCATGGATTTATCCCAAACTCGGCTCCGGGACCAGCCTGGATTCAGAGCTCGGACTCGAAAAAACACGGGAAAGGTTCGTCCTTCCCAACAGACTCCAGGGAAAAAGACTCCCAGGGAGCCTGGAAAAGCCCGTGGAAGGAGGTCAGGCCGCCCCTATCCGGGAATTCTTTCCCTAAATCAGGTGGGAAAGCTCGGTCCTAAGGGGCAGCCGGCGCAGCAGCTGGGAATGATCCCGGGATTCCAGGGAGAACCCCTTTGTGTTCCCTAATTCCAGCATGGAAGAAGAAACGCGGATTCCTCGGGAATCCGGCGGGAAGGGAAGGTTCGGGATGAGAACGATCCCAAAAAAATCCTCCCCGAGCACCCCGGATTCCTGAAACCACCCCGTTAATCGGGATCAGGAGCCTCCGGCCCTCCTGAGGACGGAGGGGAAAGGCCGGGAATGCCGAGGGGGAGCGGGAGCCGGGAATTACCTCTGGGCCGTGTCGCAGGGGGATCCCTTCCTCTTGCGGGAGTCGGGATTGGCGGGATCCGTGGAGCTGTCGCCCAGGCCGCTCATGGTGCCCCACCTACTGTGCGCCTGGAAAAGAGGGAAAACGGGGATCAGGGGGAGCTTTTTGGGGGCGGAAAACGTGGATCAAGCGACCTCTGGAGTCTTGGTCGTGGAATTGGGTGACTCGTCCGGGAAGGAAACCCGGGATTTTCCAGGTGTCCCCTCCCGGTCACCACGTGGCCAATCCAGCCCTCAACACCATTCCCAGCTCTTTTCTGCATTCCCAGGGATTTCACCTTCCCAAACCTACGGTATTTCACTCCCAGCCCATCCCAGGGAGTTGTTCTGGAGTCCGGGATGGATCCGGGTGGGTTTCCTCCTCCTCTCCTTCTCCTCCATCTCCCCCTGGTCCCTCTGACTAACTCCCAACTCCCATCCCTCCCCTACTGCTCCATCACCTCCCTAATTAATCCTGGGCTTTAATTAGGGAAAACATGGATCAAGTGACCTCTGGAGACCCACCAGGAGCCTTTCCTATGGAATCAGTGCCACGTTTGGGAAGGAAACCCGGGATTTTCCAGGTGTCCTCTCCCGGACACCACGTGGCCAATCCAGCAATCAACACCATTCCCAGCTCTTTTCTGCATTCCCAGGGATTTCAGCTTCCCAAATCTATGGGATTTCACTCCCAGCCCATCCCAGGGAGTTGTTCTGGAGTCCGGGATGGATCCGGGTGGGTTTCCTTCTCCTCTCCTTCTCCCTCCATCTCCCCCTGGTCCCTCTGACTAACTCCCAACTCCCATCCCTCCCCTCCTGCTCCATCACCTCCCTAATTAATCCTGGGCTTTAATTAGGGAAAACATGTATCAAGTGACCTCTGGAGACCCACCAGGAGCCTTTCCTATGGAATCAGTGCCACGTTTGGGAAGGAAACCTGGGATTTTCCAGGTGTCCCCTGCCAGTCACCACGTGGCCAATCCAGCCCTCAACACCATTCCCAGCTCTTCCCTGCATTCCCAGGGATTTCAGCTTCCCAAACCTTCGGCATTTCACCCCCAGCCCATCCCAGGGAGTTTTTCAGGAATCAGGGATGGATCCGGGTGGGTTTCCTTCTCCTCTCCTTCTCCTCCATCTCCCCCCTCGCTTCCTCTGACTCACCCACCCCTCCCCTCCTGCTCCCCCAACACCCTAATTAATCCTGGTCTTTAATTAGGGAAAACATGGATCAAGTGACCTCTGGAGACCCACCAGGAGCCTTTCCTATGGAATCAGTGCCATGTTTGGGAAGGAAACCCGGGATTTTCCAGGTGTTCCCTCCCGGTCACCACGTGGCCAATCCAGCCCTCAACACCATTCCCAGCTCTTTTCTGCATTCCCAGGGATTTCAGCTTCCCAAACCTATGGGATTTCACTCCCAGCCCATCCCAGGGAGTTGTTCTGGAGTCCGGGATGGATCCGGGTGGGTTTCCTTCTCCTCTCCTTCTCCATCTCCCTCCAGTCCCTCTGATTCACACACATCCCCCCTCCCTCCTGCTCCACCACCTCCCTAATTAATCCTGGGCTTTAATTAGGGAAAACATGGATCAAGTGACCTCTGGAGACCCACCAGGAGCCTTTCCTATGGAATCAGTGCCACGTTTGGGAAGGAAACACGGGATTTTCCAGGTGTCCCCTCCCGGTCACCACGTGGCCAATCCAGCCCTTACCACCATTCCCAGCTCTTCCGTGCATTCCCAGGGATTTCACCTTCCCAAACCTATGGGATTTCACCCCCAGCCCATCCCAGGGAGTTGGCCCAGAATCTGGGATGGATCCGGGTGGGTTTCCTTCTCCTCTCCTTCTCCTCCATCTCCCCCCTCGCTTCCTCTGACTCACCCACCCCTCCCTCCTGCTCTCCCACCACCCTAATTAATCCTGGGCTTTAATTAGGGAAAACATGGATCAAGTGACCTCTGGAGACCCACCAGGAGCCTTTCCTATGGAATCAGTGCCACGTTTGGGAAGGAAACACGGGATTTTCCAGGTGTTCCCTCCCGGTCACCACGTGGCCAATCCAGCCCTCAACACCATTCCCAGCTCTTCCCTGCATTCCCAGGGATTTCACCTTCCCAAACCTTCGGCATTTCACCCCCAGCCCATCCCAGGGAGTTGTTCTGGAATCTGGGATGGATCCGGGTGGGTTTCCTTCTCCTCTCCTTCTCCTCCATCTCCCCCCTCGCTTCCTCTGACTCACCCACCCCCCTCCTCCCTCCCCCTAATTAAAGCCCGGCCTTTAATTAGAGCTGACGAACTGACTCATCTCCAACACCTTCCCACAAAGCCCTTCCCGCCTTCCCAAACCCCCTCTCCCGGCAGATCTTCCCACCGTGCCAATCCCTCGGGAATGTCCCGGTTCCCGGAGCAGGGACGTTCTTCCCCCTCCTTCTTAGGCCGCGATTAACGGGGTTAAACCTGGCCTGGTTGGTTAAACCCGGCCTGGTTGGTTAAACCCGGCCTAGAGGAGAGGTCTGAGCCACCCAGGAAGGGCTGAGGGTCGGAGCACCGGAACATTCCCGCGCGTTAACCGGGAATTCCAAAGGTTTAAGCGGATAAATCCGGGTTTAAGCCGAACAAAGGCAAGGAAGAGGCAATTCAGGCTGAGCTTGGAAGCTCCGCCTTGGAGGGTCCTCAAGGGTTGGGCCTTGATGCCCTTGGAGGGACCAACTCCACCCCAAAAATCATGGGAATGGGGCTCCAGATGTTCCAAGGCCCTCGTGGAAGGGGTTAAATCCAGGGATGGAGCTTTCCCGGGAAACCAGCAGGCTTTGCCGGAGCCGCTCCGTGATTCGTTCCCAAGGCACAACCCAATCACTCCCCTTCATCCCAGGGAAAATTCCAGCAGCCAGCTCGTTTTCCAAATGGGTGGGAAAGGAACACCCATCCATGTCCTGTGGACTAAGGATCATCCCTAGGACGGTGCCAATCCAGAGGGGAGGTGGGAATTTTTAACATTCCTGTTATCCCTATGGTGTTCCCAATGCACAACCCCTCACTCCCCTTCATCCCAGGGAAAATTCCAGCAGCCAACTTGTTTTCCAAAAGAGCACGGAAAGACGGGAAGAGGAACATCAATCCACGTCCTTTGGACTAAGGATCATCCCTAGGGACGCTCTGATCCAGAGGAAAGGTGGGAATTCTAACATTCCCATCATCCCTGTCATGTTCCCGACACACTCCCATCACTCCCCTTTATTCCAGGGATTATTCCAGCAGCAAATTTGTTTTCCAAAAGGGTGGGGAAAGACGGGAAGAGGAACATCAATCCATGTCCTGTGGACTAAGGATCATCCCTAGGGATGTTCCGATCCAGAGGAAAGGTGGGAATTCTAACATTCCCATCATCCCTGTTGTGTTTCTGACACACAGGAACAACCCAGGGACAATTCCAGCTGCCAACTTGTTTTCCAAATGGAAGGGAAAGGAACATCCATCCATGTCCTTTGGACTAAGGATCATCCCTAGGGACGTTCCAATCCAGAGGAAAGGTGGGAATTCTAACATTCCCATCATCCCTGTCATGCTCCCGACACACTCCCATCGCTCCCCTTTATTCCAGGGATTATTCCAGCAGCAAATTTGTTTTCCAAAAGGGTGGGGAAAGACGGGAAGAGGAACATCAATCCATGTCCTGTGGACTAAGGATCATCCCTAGGGACGTTCTGATCAACAGGAAAAGTGGGAATTTAACATTCCCATAATCCCTGTCATGTTCCCGACACACAGGAACAGTCCAGGGAAAATTCCAGCTGCCAACTTATTTTCCAAAAGAGCGTGGAAAGATGGGAAGAGGAACACCAATCCATGTCCTGTGGACTAAGGATTATCCTTAGGGACGCTCTGATCAACAGGAAAAGTGGGAATTTAACATTCCCATCATCCCTGTCATGTTCCTGACACAACCCAATCACTCCCCTTTATCCCAGGGACAATTCCAGCAGCAAATTTGTTTTCCAAGTGGGTGGGAAGAGGAACATCAATCCATGTCCTGTGGACTAAGGATCATTCCTAGGGATGCTCCAATCCAGAGGAAAGGTGGGAATTCTATCATTCCCATCTTCCCTGTTGTGTTTCCGACACACAGGGAACAGCCCAGGGACAATTCCAGCAGCCAACTTGTTTTCCAAAAGGGTGGGAAAAGACGGGAAAGGCTTGGATAACGAAATAATAATAATAATAATAATAATAATTATAAATATTATAATAATAATAATAATAATAATAATAATAATATAAATAATTCCGAACGACTTCAGCCAGCGGGAAATCGGGAGAAAAACAACCCCAGAAATCGTCGTTTTCCAAGCTGTTTCCCCGAGCCAGCGGGCTTCAGGAGGAGGGGAGGCTGTGGCTTGCTCGTTGGACAACTCGTTACACTAATTGCAATCAGCGCCTCGTTACCTGCCGGGGACAGCTGGGCTCCGGATTAATTAACGGGAAGGGGAGGGGCTGGATTTTCCGACCTGCCTCCCCATCCCGGTATCCCATCGGTGTCCAAACGGGATCCCAAAGGGATGGGGTGGAGAGGAGGGAGAAGGGGATTAAAAAAACAACAAGAAAAACAGGAAAACACATCAAAAACTAAGGGAATAAAGGTCAGGAATGTTCCGTGGCTTTGGGAGGAAGGGGGCACCCACCGGTGCTGCTGCAGGTCCGGGATTTCATGGAATCATGGAATGGGTTGGGTGGGAAGGAACCTTAAGGATCATCCCATTCCGACCCCGGCACTTCCCGCTATCCCAGGGAATCCAACCCGGCCTTGGACACTGCCAGGGATCCAGGGGCAGCCACAGCTTCTCTGGGAATTCCAGCCCAGCCCCTCCCCACCCTCCCAGCCAGGAATCCCTTCCCAATCTCCCCCCCAGATCTCCCCTTTCCCACTGGGATCCATTCCCTGGGGCCTGGCATTCCAGGCCCTCATCCCCAGTCCCTCTCCAGCTCTCCTGGAGCCCCTTCAGCCTCTGGAATGTGCTCCAAGCTCTCCCGGGATCCTTC
>NW_021938448.1:0-2521 GCF_001715985.3 Manacus vitellinus
GGTGGGGAAGGGGCTGCCAAGCTTCTGTGGGTCACCCCAGGGCAGGAGCAGGGCTTAGGGAACTGGTTGTAAATGGGCTGTGGGGGAAATGAAACACCAACTGCTGCAGGGAGGGACTGGAGTGTGAAGGGCTGAGCAACCCTCACTCCTTCCTGAGGTGGCCTCTGCTCCTGGCACAGCAGCTGACCTCATCCCCTCAGGGTGGCATTAAACCAGGGAGCAACAGGACCCCCAGGGAGAAGGGTTTATACCTCTGAGCATCCAAACCACCTGGAAAAACCCAAAGCATCATTGTTTTCTTAGCGAACATCGAGGCCGGAAAGCACCATGGCATGCCCTGCCTCCCATCCCTCCTCCTGGGAGCCCTTTCAGCCAGTGCCTGTTTCCACTGGGTCCTGGTTTCAGCCAAGTCCCTATTTCACACATTTTCCCTCTCCTGAGGGAACAGCAGTGTCCCTGTTGTGCTGATTTTATCCGTCCCTCGTGGTGCTGCTCCAGCAGGTACCCGGTGGCAGCAGCTTTGTGCCCTCCTTGAGTCACCCCGTGCTGCATCCCAGGGGGATCAGCTGGGACAGAGCAGCTGTCTGCTCATCCATGCCCACGTCCTTGGACAGTGGGGACAGATGTTTTGGCAGGGTGTGTGACAGCAGGGCTTGTGGTTTGCATTGGCATTGGGATTTCTCCACATGCAGCAGGCAGGTGATGGAGCTCTTTGCATTTTTTTCTCCCCAGCCCAGGGACGGAGCTTTGCTGGGAGGGACTTTTTTCCTTCCCCTGTACCGTTTTCAGCTGCCAAAGAAAACGGGACGTGTTCGGGGAGTTCCCAAAATAGCCGAGAGCAAGCTGTGAGTAATCCCGTCGGTCACGCCCTGGCGAGGTGTTTCCCTACATCCCTGCATTCCCTCAGCTGGATGGCCAGGGGGCTGTGAGGCTGCTCCGAGCTCTTCCTGGTCCCTTCCTGGTCCCGTGGCACCTGGAGGGGGCTTGCGGGAAGCTGCTCCATCTGGTGACACCGGAGCGGTTGGTGGGGACCAGCAGGAACAGTGGGAGCTCAGCCAGGAGAAAGGATTAGTCACCAGGGCTGAGCACGGGTGGGATGGGATGGGATGGGATGGGATGGGATGGAGCTGTCTCCATGGGGCTTTGGCACATTCTACATGAGAGATGGGAAAGTAGGAAGTGGTCTGGCTGTCGTGGGGATTGGAGAGAGGAGTGCTGCCCATGGTGGAGACAGCTGGGAATTGTCAGCCAGGGCCCCTTGTGTTGCCCTGCCCCCTCCTGCCACTGAGTCCAGCGGGGCCGGGGCAGGAGCTGGTGGTGGGATTTGGAAGTCTCTGGAAGCGAGCAGTCTCTGAGCTTGGAAATCCTCAGGGAAACCCCCTCCCCAGCAGAGAGGGGACACAGTGGGCTGTGACACAGGGCTGATCCCAGTGGGAGGGATCGCTCGGTGGGACTGGGAGCTGGAAGTCTCTTGTCCCAGTGGCTGGAGCAACATGTCCTGACCAGCCACGGGGGTCTCTCCCTGTTCCCAGCCCGTGAGCCATGGCCTACCACAGCTTCCTGCTGGAGCCCATCAGCTGCCATGCCTGGAACAAAGACCGGACCCGTAAGTACGGCCAGGGCACCCCATCCCAAAATCCCCAGGGATAACCCGAAGCACTGACTGTCCTGGCTAAACATCCCTCTGGTGGGAGATGCTCCCGGGACAGGGCAGAGCTGGGCTGGGGCTGGGTTTGGGGATGTAAATCCTGCTACAGACAGATTTGGGGGCTGGGACAGCATATTCCCCTCTGTGTCTGCCAGATCCCTCTGCTGGGGCAGAGCCTGGCACCGGGACAGAGCCTGGCACAGGGACAGAGCCTGGCACAGGGGTGCAAGCACAGTGTCCGGCCCGGAGGCACTGCGGGGCGTGGGGAGGGACGGACGGGGCACAGAGCAGGGCAGAGCAGAGCAGGGCAGAGCAGAGCAGGGCTGGGCCGGGTGCCGGGTGATTCGCGGCCGATGGCATTTCCCGACTGCGGCACAGGGGACGTGGGAGAACAAAAAGGGCTTTCTCTGCTGCAGCCGGGCAGGAGGGGCGGGCTGGGGCTGGATTCGGGAACTGTGCGCCTGCAGCCATCCCGTGTCCTATCCTATCCCATCCTATCCCATCCCTCCAGCCCCATGGGATCACTCTCTAGGGAAAGGAGGACACCAGGCTGTTGGGTCTGGGGTTCTCCCTCCCCTGAGGGACAATTTGCAGTGTCAGGGCAGTGCAGGGCCAGGGCTGGGGGCCTTGGTGGGACCCCCCCTGCCGGTGCAGGGGGGACTGAGCCCGGAAGGGCCGAAGTGGGGGCTGCCTGGCCCTGCTGCCCCCACAGAGCCCGTGACCCAGGAAGGGCTTTGCCCTGGCCCTGTCGCCCCCAGAGATCGCCCTGTGCCCCAACAACCACGAGGTTCACATTTACCGCAAGGACGGGGCCAAGTGGAGCAAAATCCACGAGCTGAAGGAGCACAACGGGCAGGTGACGGGTGAGTCCCG
>NW_021938449.1:0-3426 GCF_001715985.3 Manacus vitellinus
ATCCCATCCCTGCACTGGACAAGATTCCAGGTGATGGGATGCAAATCCCTTCCTTAGGAGAGAACTTTAAATCCTGCCTTCCATCCATGATGTTGTGCCTGGATTAAGATCCCACTGCCAATGGAATCTTTGGGATTTGAGGTCCAGGATTTCCTGTGTGTCCTTCTTGTCCTTGCTCAGGCATTTGGGAGATGTTTTTCCTTCTATCCCATTGGAGTTTCCCTTGGAACAACTTCTTTCACTCCCAGAAAAACCTGGATCCATGTTGTGTCTGAAATGAGGAGAAGACAACCCACAGATCCCAAACTCATTTTTTTGGGATCTCCACCGCTCCAAACCCCCTTTGTTGATCCCATCCCTGCACTGGACAAGATTCCAGGTGATGGGATGCAAATCCCTTCCTTAGGAGAGGACTTGAAATCCTGCTTTCCATCCATGATGTTGTGCCTGGATTAAAATCCCACTGCCAACGGAATCTTTGGGATTTGAGGTCCAGGATTTCCTGTGTGTCCCTCTTGTCCTTGCTCAGGCATTTGGGAGATGTTTTTTTCCTTCTATCCCATTGGAGTTTCCCTTGGAACAACTTCTTTCACTCCCAGAAAAACCTGGATCCATGTTGTGTCTGAAATGAGGAGAAGACAACCCACAGATCCCAAAATCCTTCCTGGGAATCTCCACCCTTTTAAACCCCCTTTATTAATCCCATCCCTGCCCAGGACAACCCTCTCCAGAGCTGGAATTGTGCCTGGCTCATATATTTTAACGAGATCCTCCAAAACCCCAAGGAAAAGTCATTTTTGGGGAAAACTATTTGTCCGGGGGGGGGAGAGGCACAAAAAAAAAAATCCCTCCTGCCAATTAAGGCCGGAAGAAAAATTTCCCTCCCTGATTTCAGGGGATGACCCCAAATTTTGCCCAATTTTTCCAGAAGCCCCGAGCGGGTCATAACGAAAAATAACAGCCGGAAAAATTCGCTGCTGGAAAAAAAAAAAAAAAGGCTGTGCCTGGTGGGTTTTTTGTCAGAAAATGAGATTTTAGAGGGAAAAAAACCCAACAAAACTCAAATGACGACTCTGCCTTTTGAGTCATGAGATGATGAGATGATGAAAGGCCCCGATTTTTTTATTCTTTTATTTTTTTAATTTTTTTTGCTCCCCGAGGAAGCTGCTTTTTTTTAAAAAAAAAAAAAGAGGAATTCGCTCTCTCTCCCGGAGACCAATCAATCCTTAATTTTCTTCTCCCGGAGGCAAATCGACCCTTAATTTGCCTCTTTGAAAAGGGCCGAAGGAATGTGTGATGCGTTTTTCCTTTAACAAAAGATGAGGTGGAATCCGAGATAAAAACGGGAGCCGGGAGGAGGAGGAGGGATAATTGGGATAATTGGGATAATTGGCGCGGGGTTTGTTCCTTTCTCGGCTCTGCTTCTTCTCCTGCCTTGATCCAACAGGGAATGTGAATCCCGGGGGTTGTGGCGTAAACGGAGGGATTTTTATCCTGCCTTTTGTTCCCCAAAATTCCTCCTGGGTTTAAAAGAGACCCTCTGGAGCTGGGAAGCGGGAGGGGATATTAAACCCTGGGGTATTAAACCGGGATATTGAATCGGGATATTAAACCCTGGGATATTAAATCGGGATATTAAACCAGGATATTAAACCGGGATATTAAACCCTGAGATATTAAACTGTGGGATATTAAACCGGGATATTAAACCCTGGGATATTAAACCCTGGGATATTAAACCCTGGGATATTAATCCAGGATATTAATCCAGGATATTAAACCAGGATATTAAACCCTGGGATATTAAACGGGGATGTTAAACCAGGATATTAAGCCCTGGGATATTAATCTGGGATATTAATCCAGGATATTAAACCGGGATATTAAACCAGGATATTAAACCAGGATATTAAACCCTGGAATATTAAGCTGGGATATTAAACCCTGGGGTATTAAATTGGGATATTAAACTGGGATATTAAACCCTGGGATATTGAACTGCGATATTAAATCGGGATATTAAATTGGGATATTAAACCCTAGGATATTAAATCAGGATATTAATCTGGGATATTAAACCCTGGGATATTGAACTGGGATATTAAACCGGGATATTAAACACTGCAATATTAATCCAGGATATTAATCCGAGATATTAATCCAGGATATTAATCTGGGATATTAAACCCTGGGATATTGAACCAGGATATTAAACCCTGGGATATAAAATCAGGATGTTAAACCGGGATATTAAACCCTGGGATATTGAACTGGGATATTAAACTGGGATATTAAACCCTGGGATATTAATCCAGGATGTTAAACCGGGATATTAAACTAGGATATTAAATTGGGATATTAAATTGGGATAGTAAATTGGGATATTAAACCCCGGGATATTAAACCAGGATATTAAATCAGGAAATTAAACCAGGATATTAAACCCTGGGATATTAAACCGGGATATTAAACCCTGGGATATTAATCCAGGATATTAATCCCGGATATTAAAGCAGGGCCGGGGCTCCTGCTGGTATGAGTTGGATAAACTGCCAGAAAAAGCAATCGGATTTTTGGGAATGTGGGTGGATGAGAGTCCAGCGGTGAGAGAGAACCGCCCTGAGCAGGGATTTGAGTTTGTAACCCTGCAGGGCGGGAAGGGAATCCTTTCCAAACCCTTTCCAGGTGGGATTCCCTGGGTGGAATTTTGGGGGGTCTGTCCCTCCAAAAGCCACCTCTGAGGGTGCCCTCGGTGCCACTCCATGGCCAGAAATCCCAATTCCAAGGGCAGATCCCTTCCCCATCCTGCCCCTTCCCAGCTCCAACCCCCGGGAAGAGACGGAAACCCCTCACCCCGAGCGCCAAATCCATGGATCCATCCCACCTCTGACAGCCCCAAATCCATGGATCCCTCCCACCTCTGGCAGCCCCAAATCCATGGATCTCTCCCACCTCTGACAGCCCCAAATCCATGGATCTGTCCCACCTCTGACAGCCCCAAATCTGTGGATCTGTCCCACCTCTGGCAGCCCCAAATCCATGGATCCATCCCACCTCTGGCAGCCCCAAATCCATGGATCTGTCCCACCTCTGACAGCCCCAAATCCTTGGATCCATCCCACCTCTGGCAGCCCCAAATCCATGGATCCATCCCACCTCTGACAGCCCCAAATCCATGGATCCATCCCACCCCTGACAGCCCCAAATCCACAGATCCATCCCACCTCTGACAGCCCCAAATCCATGGATCCGTCCCCCTCTGACAGCCCCAAATCCATGGATCCATCCCACCTCTGACAGCCCCAAATCCACGGATCTGTCCCACCTGTGACAGCCCCAAATCCATGGATCTGTCCCACCTCTGACAGCCCCAAATCCATGGATCTGTCCCACCTCTGACAGCCCCAAATCCATGGATCATTCCCA
>NW_021938450.1:0-1217 GCF_001715985.3 Manacus vitellinus
GGGCAGCCCCCCCTCTCTAGACGTGCGTCGGGTTGTCCAGGTACGGGTCCGTCTTGGTCATGTGCAGCATGACCGTGGGGGCCTTGTAGTGGCAGTGCCCCCCGCCGCAGCTGACCCCGCTGCAGGGCTTGCCCCGCGTCCTCACGCCCAGCCGCCTGTTGCACAGGCTCTGCCAGGTCTGCAGCGTTTTGGAGCTCCACACCCACACCCCGCTGGTGATGCCCACCACCAGCGACATGAAAATCTTTAGCATGAACACGGCCACGGTGGGCACCGAGGCCTCGAGGGAGCAGTTGGCGGCGCGGCGGCCGGGCAGGCGCAGGCAGCCACGCTCCAGCGCCCGCAGCGTCCAGTAATCCACGTTCAGCCGCTCGTAGAAGTAGCAGACGATGACGCAGGTGGCCGGGACGGTGTAGAGGATGGAGAAGACCCCGATCTTCACCATCAGCTTCTCCAGCTTCTCCGTGTTGGTGCCGCCCGTCTTCATGATCTTGCGGATGTGGAAGAGGGCGACGAAGCCGGTGAGGATGAAGGAGGTGCCGATGACCAGGTAGCAGGAGAGGGGGATGAGGACGAAGCCGGTCAGGGCGCTGACGTCCATGCTCCCCACGTAGCACAGCCCCGTGAGCTCGTCCCCCGCCACCTTCCGCATGGTGAGGATGACGATGGTCTTCATGGCCGGGATGCCCCAGGCGGCCATGTGGAAGTAGCTGCTGTGGGCCTCGATGGCCTCGTGTCCCCACTTCTTACCGGCGGCCAGGAACCAGGTGAGGGTGAGGATGACCCACCACAGCGAGCTGGCCATGCCGAAGTAGTAGAGGATGAGGAAGACGATGGTGCAGCCCGTGCTCTCCAGCCCCTCCTGGATGATGTAGAGCTCGCCGTTCTCCCGGTCGCAGGCGATGTTCTCAGCCCCTGCCACGGAGCGGATGATGAAGGCCACGGAGTAGACGTTGTAGCACATGGAGAGGAAGATGATGGGCCTCTCGGGGTACTGGAAGCGGTGGGGGTCGAGCAGGAAGGTGAGGACGGTGAAAGCGGTGGAGACGAAGCAGAGGGTGGACCAGACGGCCATCCAGATGAAGGCAAAGTCCTTGTCCTCCCGGGACCAGTACACGTCCACCCCGGGGGAGCACCTGGGCGCGCACGAGAGGCTCTTCTCCACGTACTGGAACTTCTCGGGGTTGTCGCAGGCCCCCAGCCCGTTGGGACCCCGG
>NW_021938451.1:0-36318 GCF_001715985.3 Manacus vitellinus
GCTGGGGCTGAAATCAGTATAGGGCTGGGATTGAGAGTTTGCAGTTGGGCTAGGAGTTATGGGGTAAGAGGAGTAGCTGGGGGAGTGGGATTGGGAGTGTGAGGGTGGAGCTGGAAAATCCCAGAGCTGGAGCCAAGCTGAAGATCCTGCAGCGAGAACCTGGAGCAGCTTCCCGTGGCGGCGCTGGCAAGATGCAGAGCTACTGCTGAGAGAGCAGAGCTGGCAGTGCAATAAAGCTTGTGGGTCTCGAGCTGAAATCACTGAGGGGCTGGGATAGGGACAGGGTTTGGGCTTGGGACTGTAACACTTGGGGCAGGAATGACAGCAATCCCTGTGAGATAGGGCCTGTGGCACTGTCGCTGAAATCTGTGTGTGTTTGGACTCGGGATTCTAATTGGGAATGTGGAGTGAGAGGCTGGGGCTGAAATCCATATAGGGCTGGGATTGCGTCTCTGGAGCTGGGAGGGTGTCTGGAGCTCAGATGAGGACTGTGGCAGCGTCACTGAAATCCCTGTGTGTCTGTGGAATAAGGATTGATGAGCAGGAACGTGGGCTGGGTGGGTAGGGCTGAAATGAGTCTAGAGCTGGGGTTTTGACTTTGGAGTTGGGCTAGGAGTTCTGGGGTAGGAGGAGTACCTGGTGGACGGGAATTGGGAGGGTGAGGAATTGGGAAGTGGGAGACTGGGATTGGAATGTGAGGGTGGAGCTGGAAAGTGGCAGAGCTGGAGCCAAGCTGAAGATCCTGCAGCGAGAACCTGGAGCAGCTTCCCGTGGCGGCGCTGGCAAGATGCAGAGCTACTGCTGAGAGAGCAGAGCTGGCAGTGCAATAAAGCTTGTGGGTCTCGAGCTGAAATCACTGAGGGGCTGGGGTAGGGCTGGGTTCTGGGCTTGGGACTGTAACACTTGGGGCAGTAATTATATCAAGTAGTGTGAGATAGGGCCTGTGGCACTGTCGCTGAAATCTCTGTGTGTTTGGAATTGGGATTATAATTGGGAATGTGGAGTGAGAGGCTGGGGCTGAAATCAGTATAGGGCTGGGATTGAGAGTTTGCAGTTGGGCTAGGAGTTCTGGGGTAAGAGGAGTAGCTGGGGGAGTGGGATTGGGAGTGTGAGGGTGGAGCTGGAAAATCCCAGAGCTGGAGCCAAGCTGAAGATCCTGCAGCGAGAACCTGGAGCAGCTTCCCGTGGCGGCGCTGGCAAGATGCAGAGCTACTGCTGAGAGAGCAGAGCTGGCAGTGCAATAAAGCTTGTGGGTCTCGAGCTGAAATCACTGAGGGGCTGGGATAGGGACAGGGTTTGGGCTTGGGACTGTAACACTTGGGGCAGGAATGACAGCAATCCCTGTGAGATAGGGCCTGTGGCACTGTCGCTGAAATCTGTGTGTGTTTGGACTCGGGATTCTAATTGGGAATGTGGAGTGAGAGGCTGGGGCTGAAATCCATATAGGGCTGGGATTGCGTCTCTGGAGCTGGGAGGGTGTCTGGAGCTCAGATGAGGACTGTGGCAGCGTCACTGAAATCCCTGTGTGTCTGTGGAATAAGGATTGATGAGCAGGAACGTGGGCTGGGTGGGTAGGGCTGAAATGAGTCTGGAGCTGGGGTTTTGACTTTGGAGTTGGGCTAGGAGTTCTGGGGTAGGAGGAGTACCTGGTGGACGGGAATTGGGAGGGTGAGGAATTGGGAAGTGGGAGACTGGGATTGGAATGTGAGGGTGGAGCTGGACAGTGGCAGAGCTGGAGCCAAGCTGAAGATCCTGCAGCGAGAACCTGGAGCAGCTTCCCGTGGCGGCGCTGGCAAGATGCAGAGCTACTGCTGAGAGAGCAGAGCTGGCAGTGCAATAAAGCTTGTGGGTCTCGAGCTGAAATCACTGAGGGGCTTGGGTAGGGCTGGGTTCTGGGCTTGGGACTGTAACACTTGGGGCAGTAATTATATCAAGTAGTGTGAGATAGGGCCTGTGGCACTGTCGCTGAAATCTCTGTGTGTTTGGAATTGGGATTCTAATTGGGAATGTGGAGTGAGAGTCTGGGGCTGAAATCAGTGTAGGGCTGGGACTGAGAGTTTGGAGTTGCGCTAGGAGTTATGGGGCAGGAGGAGTAGCTGGGGAGTGGGATTGGGCGTGTGAGGGTGGAGCTGGAAAGTGGCAGAGCTGGAGCCAAGCTGAAAATCCTGCAGTGAGAACCTGGAGCAGCTTCCCGTGGCGGCGCTGGCAAGATGCAGAGCTACTGCTGAGAGAGCAGAGCTGGCAGTGCAATAAAGCTTGTGGGTCTTGAGCTGAAATCACGGGGGGCTGGGGTAGATATTGAGGCTAGAATATTAACTGGATGCTTTGGTCAGGGACTGTTTTTTTTTAGTAGAAATTACTGTGGGTTTAGGATTGTATTTTTGGAGCACTCTAGGGAGTCTCTTATTTCTGTTGCAAGCCACTGTAGAGAACTGGGAGTACTGGGTAGAGTCAGCTGTTCTATGGAGAAGGCCCAGGTGTTAACAATGAGAAGGCCCAGGTGTTAACAATGAGGGGGAGGAGGGACCAGGGCTGGGGCTGAGTCCCCTTGGCTGTTGTTCAGGCTCAGGAGCTGGAGCTGGACTTCTTAGATGGCGACTCAGGTGAGTCTGTTTCAATTTCAGCTTTCCAGTCCCCTCCCACTGTCCCCAGTCTCTCCTCAGTCCATCCCAGTTTCTCCTAAGTGCCCCAAACCCCAGCCCAGTTCAGCGAGTGCCATCCCCGTTCCTTCCCCAGTGCCTCCACTCCTTCCCAGTTGCCCCCAGTGCACCCCAGTCCCATCCCACTCCGTCTCCAGTACCCTCAGTCCCATTTCAATCCATCCCTAGTACCCTCAGTCCCAACCCAGCTCCCTGCACAGTTCCCTCCAGAACCTCCCCAGTGCTCCCAGTCCTTCCAAATTTGCCTCAAACCCATTGCAGTCCCTCCCCAGTGCCCCCAGTCCAATCCCAGTCTACCCTAGTGCCATTCCAAGTGCCACCAATCCCATCCCCATCCCTCCCCACTGCCCCCAGTCCCTCCCAGTGCATCCCACTCCCTCCCCAGAACATCTCAGTCCCATCCCAGTCCCTCCCCAGTGCATCTCAGCCCATCCCTGTGCCTGTAGTCCCACTGTCCCCAATCCCTCCCCTATGGCCCCTGTCCCATCCCAGTTCCCCCAGTCCCTCCCCTGAGAATCCCATACCAGTGGATGGCAGTGCAGTGCCCCCACTCCCAGTCCAGTCCCCCAAGCCCCTCTCCATTGCCCTCAGTCCCATCCCCATCCCTCCGCACTGCCCCCAGTCCCTCCCAGTGCATCCCAGTCCTTTTCCCCGATGCAAGATACACTGGGGGCATGAAATCCCAGGGCAGCTGCACTGAGGTTCTACAATTCAGTTGTTCTAAATTAGGTCATTTTCTTAGTGAGCAATTTGAGTTGTTTGACAGCGCGGACTGCAGAAGGATTTTTCGGTAAACTGATTGTTTTTTAGTTTATTTTAAAGCTCTCTTAAAAACTCCACACTGGTGTGCGTTCGCTGCACCTGCCGTGGGGGCTGCAGGGAGAAGCAGCTGGAGGCGTTTGCTCTCTGCTCGTTCACCACCTTCCCCTCGGTTCCCTGGGACTCCAGGGAATCCCAGCTCCCCTTGGCTTCTCCGGGGGCCTCGCGGCAGGGTTTCGAAGTGTGGCCCTGAGATTTTCTGGCCTTGGAACTGATGGCTGTTTCGGGGCACGTCTCACCGGGCAGTCTGTCTTTTAACGCTTGCGGGGGCAGGAGAATTGCGGCGCAAGAAAGCAAAGGAAGCCCAGAGCCTGGAGTAGGCAGGCCCGGGCCTCTGGCGAGCCCAGGCCTTGCTGCTCGGTGCCGATTGTGCCTGGGGCTTGTTCCTCACCGTTCGGTTCCAAATGAGAGGGGAGCAAGAGGCAGAACAGCTGCTGCTGCTGCTGCTGCTGCTGCTGGGGCTGAACTGTCTGCGGTGCCCGGGGTCCGGGCAGGACTTGGCCCCGATGCCTGCATTGCTCTGCAGCGGCCAGGGAGGGGTCCCAAAAGTCATCCCCCCGCCTGCTGTGCTGCACAGCAGGGGCTGGCTGGGCCGGTTCCCGGCCGGGGGAGCCCGGGGGAGGCCGTGCTGGGGCTGAGGGGCTGCTGCTCTCTGGGCCTCTCGGGGTTTGCCTTGGAATCCCAAAGCCTGGGCCTGCACGGGGGAGAGGAGGCAAAGGTGACTGTAAATTGGTCTGTTGTGGAGTGTTTTGGGGCCGAGTTAATGCTCTTGGCTTGTTGTGTGTCAGTTCCCAGCCTCGGTCAGGGCTTCCCAGGGAGCGTTGCTGCCGCCGCCGCCGCCGGGAGAGAGAAGTCCTTTGGGAAGCCGGGATAAAAACAGCAACTCTGTGAATTGCTCAGCTTTTCCTAGGGAAGGGCAGGTTTTAGGGAAGAAAGGCCCGTCCTCGCGAAAGGCGCCGCGGGTCTCGCAAGGGGGGGGCGCGGCTGCAGTGCCGTTCCCGGCCGTGTCCGCCAGGCGGCGACCGCGAGGCAGCGCCCGGCGGTCGGGGCGGGCCGGGAAGCGGCGCCTGCGCAGAGCGAGGCGTGGGCCGGGAAGCGGCGCCTGCGCAGAGCGAGGCGTTGGCCGGGCCGGGCCTGAAGCGCTCGGGGCCGCCGGGCCGGGCAGTGGCGGCGACCGGCCGGGGCGGGGGGTGCGGGGTAAGAGCAGGTTTTAGGGAAGAAACGCCTGTGGTGAGTAATCAGAAGAGAAGGGTGAAAGCCAAGGGCCTTTGACTTCCCCGGTGCACTTAATTTTCTTGTTCTCCTCTCTTTCAGGACAGGGAAAATCGTTGACTTGGGTCCAGCAATGCCGAATGTGTTGGGGTGTGAGCAGCCAAAGGCAACAGGCTCCAGCCCCACCGACCGGCGCTGGGGGCACCTGGTGCAGCCCGTGGGGTGAGGTAAGTCAGAGGGACACGTTTCTCTCCTCCTGCCTGTTGGCATTTGCTCCCTGGGCACTGGCTCTGTTTCCACTGCAGGTTGGTCCTTGCCGTGCTGGGAAGGGTGGAGAGGAAGGGGTGAAGGGCTGGGTGAGCGTGGGGTCCCCGAGCTGTGGGGTTGGGCTGTGCTGAGAGGGGCAGGTGGGTCCCCGTTGGTGAGCCCGAGCCTTGGCTTGGGGGTTCAGGAGCCCGGGGGGCCGAGCTGGGGGCTGTTTGCAGCTCTGCCAGGGCTGGGGCTGACACAGTGCTGGGGGAGAGCCTGGAGCTGGGCTGGGCCGGGGGACAGACGCAGGGGAGCTGGGGGAGGGTTTGGGACTCCCTGGGGGAAAAGGAGGGATGGATGGGCTGGATGGAGCCACAGGCACGTGCTCGTGGGAACACACTTATCCAGGGTGCTGGGATCCGGGTCAAACTCCAGTTCCCCTCGTGTCCAGGGATGCAGGGTCTGAGGGATTGGATTTCCCTGGGGGTTTGCAGGAGATCAGGAATGAGAGGAAACATGGTGCCAGAGCAGGCTGTGCTTGCCTCTGAGGACAGAGAGCCTGTGGGCTGAGGTGAGATTGCTGTGAGTGTTGGGATGAGCATTCCAGCGAACAGGGAGCTTGGAATTCCAGGTGCTGATGGAACCATCACCTTAGGTGTGTTTAGTTTGTGTCTGTGGGAGCTGGGATTCGGGCTGGAGAGCTGTTGCTGGGAACAAAGGGTGGAGAAAACCTGCTCCACGCATGTGTAAGGAAGGATGGAGTAGCAGAGAAGGGGAGTATTTCCATACAGTATCAATATTCTCCATGTGGGATGGAGCAGCAATGGGGGTGGTTGGGTTTGGCCTGGGCCGGTCAGGATCTGCCATAAACAACCCCCCAGACCCTGAACCCTCACTGGACATGTCCAGCCCCTCAGCAGAAACCCAAGTTGTTCATTTGTTACAGAGGAAAAATGATTGGTAATTGCTTCTGATCTGTGGAGAATTCCCTTTGGAATGGTCAAACAGAGAGCGTATCAAGGCAGGCAGAGCATTTCTTTTGGCTCTTTTTTTCTTCTGGTTTGTCATTTTCTCTTTGGCTTCAATGCATTTTGTGTGCTCCTGTTCAGGAAGCAGCGTATTTTTACCTGAAATTCAGGGTGGTTTTGTTTGTTTGTTTAGGATTTTTTTCTTTCCCAGTTGAATCAGGCCTAGTCCAGTGTTGTCCTACAGGACTGCTTTGGTGCTGGGTCAGAGAGAGAGAAGGGGAATGACTTTTCATTCTCTTCCAAGCACAAGTGGAAGGTTGTCTTGTCCCTCCCCAAAGCACTGCAGGCACATGGGAGTAGCTCAGTGCTGGCCCAGTTCTCTGAGAAACACCCGTGGGGGAGAGGTTTAAGTCTTAATGACAACGCTCTGGTCTCTTGATGGCAAAGACTGGGTCCTCCAGTCCCAGCCTGATGAGGGAGAACAGGAACCTCTGTTCTTCATGGCAAACCTTCTGTTACTCCTTGTGCAGTCTTTTCTTTCCGTTGTATGTGTTACTGTCCAGAATCTCTCCAAGGAAAGCTGTTACAAATTTAGAGGTAGGACTGGAATTTGGGGCTGTTCCCTACAAACTCCTGCAAAGCCTGAAGGACCGGGCTGATGACTGCTCTTAACAAAGGTGGTTTATTAATATTCCGTCAGATTTCCCTCAGCTCTGGGCAGGACAGGCAAGGGTTAGGGTGGGGAATTGTGCAAGCAAGACTTGTTATTTCTCCTGTGTGTGTGTCAGTTTGGCAGGGCTGGGAGAAGGAGGACTCGTGTGGGCACCTCCAGAGACAGCGGGAACGGGAGCGTGCTGCGGAGGAGGGAAATTCCAGGGGGTGGGTGCCGAGAAATTTGTCCTTCCCTCGCCCTGTGCTCTGCACTTAGCAGTGGGTCAAGTGCAGAAGTTTCCTGGGGACCCTGGGAAATGATGCCGGGTCTGCCAAGAAAAGTGGGGCCAAAGGAGCAGGACCTGGGTCTGCCAGCGTGGGAGAAACAAGGGACGGGTCATCCTCTGCCTCCAGGAGGGAGGGCAGCAGGAAAGGCCACGGACTAAAGCACTGAAGTGCCGTTCCCCAGGGAGCCCCTGCCCAGACCTGAACTTGCTTCTGCACTTGCTGTCCCTTTCCCAGCGGAGCCGAAGCGTCGGGTGCCGCTGCCGGGGGGATGGAGCTGCCAAGGACAAGCTGGGAGGGTGTTTGCGAGGGAAGGGGGTAGAAGGAGCTCTTGATGTGCTTTTTTTACTTCTTCATCCCACAGAATTGCCACGAGAGGAAATACTTCAGAGGGGCTTCCCTCCAGATAAGGCCTGAAGATGCCAGGAGGTTTCAGCCGGGAGGAAAGGAGCTGTGGAAGAAAAGCAGCCTAAAAACAGCCAGTGGGGATCATCAGGTTTTCCAGCCAAGAAGAACAAGGAGAGAGATGAGGGAATCGGGTTCCAATTCCTAATGCTTTGGTGGGTGCAGGAATGATTTCTGTGTGTTTTCCAGTCCCTTTGGATTCCTGAGATGATTTTAAAATGATGGCTTTAGCAATCAACTAAATCGCAGATGTTGTTTTTGAGAGGAAATGATGCCAAAGAAATGCAGAGTTTTGGGTCAGTTTTGGGGATGATTTGGGTCAGTTTTTGGGGTCAGTTTGGGGTCATTGTTTGGGGTGATTTGGGTCAGCTTTTGGGATGATTGGGGTCAGTTTTGGGTCAGCTTTTGGGATGATTGGGGTCAGGTTTTGGGGTCAGTTTTGGGTCAGCTTTTGGGGTGATTTGGGTCGGTTTTGGGTCAATTTTTGGGGAGCACTGGGTGTTACTGGGGGTTGTTGAGGAGCACTGGGTGTTACTGGGGTGTACTGGGGAGCACTGGGTGTTACTGAGGGTTGTTGGGGAGCACTGGGTGTTACTGGGGAGCACTGGGAGAGAAAATGAAAAATAAAGAGAATAAAAAATAAACGAAGTAAAGAAGGAAATATAAAAAAGAAAATTTAAAAAAAAAGGCAAAAAAACTAAAAAGGAAATAAAATGAAAATGAAATAAAAGAGAGAAAAAAAAAAAAGAAACCCCTTCTTGGGCACCCCGTTTCCTCTCCTCCCCCCCCCCGAACCGTAAATTGCGGGGTCATCACCCCTAAAATGTGAGAAGGGGACCCCGAAATGTGGGTGAGGGAACCCCAGGGAGCCGGAAAAGTGGAGGGGGAGCCGCAGTAAGAAAGCGAAGCCGGGCGGTCGGGCGGCGGGGTGGGGGGGGGCGCATGCGCAGTCGTTGGCAAGACGCCGGCGATCACGTGGTAAGTAAGGGCAGGCAGGAGAGGGACCGGCGACGCATGCGCAGTGGCTCTCGTGCCGGTGCAGCGCGCCCTGCTCGAGTTAAGGGCCGGTTCCGGCGGCAGGGCGGGACTCGCGGCCTCCCGTCTGTCCCGGGGTGTGCGGGGGGGGAATAACGTGAATTTCTCCTGATTTTAATTCTCTTGGGCTCTTGTCCTCATTTTAATTTTTTTAAGGCTCTTGTCCTGATTTTAATATTTTTAAGGCTCTTCTCCTAAATTTAATTTTTTTAAGGCTCTTGTCCTGATTTTAATATTTTGAAGGCTCTTGTCCTGATTTTAATTCTCTTGGTTCAAACCATTTCCTAATAAGTCAGTTTTAATGAAGTGTTAAAAGGAGAACTTAAATAAGGGTAATTTCTGATGGAGAATAATGGGAAGAAGTGGTTTAAGTTAACTAAACATGTTTTATATCAGTCCATGGTTATTTAATTGAGCATTGTTTGGAATTTTTCTTTTTGCATTGTTCCTGGTGTGCTTTTCTCTATCTAAGGGATGTTTGGAGGTCATTTTGGTTGGTTGAAGGTTTTTAATGTCAGTGCTGGATTGGGGTGGACAGTCATTGTAACATGATTTAGAGTTGGATGCATTTTATTCTGTGTGCCCTGTTTGATGTCTCGTGTTCAGCGAGTGACTGGTCAGAGTTTGGCCCAAGCCTTTGTTTTTCAGGTGAAAAAGCCGAAGGGGGAATTGTAGTTGCAGCTTTGCCCTTGAGCTGCAGCTGGAGCCTGGCCAAAGAACAAGGCAAAGCTCCCTGGGGAAGGAAGGGGGAGCCAGAGAAGAAAAGCAGCTGCAGCCAGAAAGGTGGGTTTGGGCGGGAGAAGAGGGGCTGTGACCCAGCAAGGGGCTCTGGAGGGCTCTGGGGTCCCTGTAATGGCTCTGGGGTCCCTGTAATGGCTCTGGGGTCTCTATAGGGGCTCTGGGGTCTCTATAGGGGCTCTGGGGTCTCTATAGGGGCTCTGGGGGGCTCTGGGGTCCCTATAATGGCTCTGGGGTCTCTGTAGGGACTCTGGGGTTTCTATCGTGGCTCTGGGGTCCCTATAATGGCTCTGGGGTCTCTGTAGGGGCTCTGGGGTCCCTCTCCTGGCTCGGGGTCCCTCTCGTGGCTCGGGGTCCCTCTCCTGGCTCGGGGTCCCTCTCCTGGCTCGGGGTCCCTCTCCTGGCTCGGGGTCCCTCTCCCTGCCGGCACAGGAGCTGCTGCCGCCCCAGCAAGAGGCAGAGGAGTCGCTGCCCAGAAGCAAGAACTCACTGAGAGCTGAACTGGGGCCGTGTGGGCAGGGCCAGAGGGGAGCAAAGGAAGGGATTTGTTGCTAAGAAAAGAAATAAAGTTTGGGTCATTTGTTGGGGAGATTTGTGTCAGTTTCTGATCATTTTTGGGGGTGATTGGGCTGACTTGGGTCATTTTTTGGGGATATTTGGGTGAGTCTTGGTGTCAGTGTTTTGGGGTTTTGGGGTCAGTTTCTGGTCATATCTGGGGCTGATTTTGTATCATTTTGGGTCAGTTTTGGGGGGGGTTTTTTGCATTTTTAGGTCAGGTTTTGGGCCAATTTGGAGTTAGTTTTTGAGGTGATTTGGGCCAGTTTTGGGTCAGTTCTGGATCAATTTTTGGGGTGAATTGGATCAGGTTTTGTGTCTTTTTTGGGGAGATTTGAATCAGTTTCTAGTCATTTTTTGGGGAGATTTGGGTGAGTTCTGGGTCATTTTTGGGGAGATTTGAATCAGTTTCTGGTAGTTTTTTGGGGAGACTTGGGTGAGTTCTGGGTCTCTCCTGATTTTAATTCCTTCAGGCTCCTCTCCTGATTTTAATTTTTTCAGGCTCCCCTCCTGATTTTAATTTTTTCAGGCTCCCCTCCTGTTTTTAATTTTTTTAAGCTCCTCTCCTGATTTTTATTGTATTAGTCCCCTGTCCTGATTTTAATTTTTTCAGGCTCCTCTTCTGATTTTAATTTTTTCAGGCTCTTTTCCTGTTTTTAATATTTTTAGGCTCCTCTTCTGATTGTAATTCTTTTAGGCTCGTCTCCTGATTTTTAGATTTTTAGTCTCCTCTCCTGATTTTTATTCTCCCACCCGCCCTTCCCCGGCCCCAGCAGCGCTGTCAGTTGTTGTCACTGAGGAGTCAAACTATGCTTTAAATAATGAGCCCCTGGCCTGATGGCCCAGTGTCAAGGCAAAAGGTGGAATGCTCTCTGAGTGTTGAGATGTAACAAGGGCTAATCCTTTTTGCAGTGGGATGGAGCCTGGAAAGTGCACAGAGCTGAGCCCAGGGATTGAAAGGGACCAAGCAAGGGAGGTGAAGAAAGAAGGAAGAAGGGAAGTGAGGCAGCAGGCAAGCAGCACCAAGTTGCTGTGTAAGCAGGTGAGTTGTGTTGAGGTTCCTCAGGCAGGCACTGAGGACTTGGAGGGCTCCAGACAGAGCAGACCTGGGAAGGCCCTCGGTGAAGCCCCTCAGAAACCTGAAGCCCCTGGGCCTTTTGGGGAGCCTGAGCTATTGCAGCCCTGGGGATGGCTTTGGTTTCCTTCTCTCCTCAGAGTAAAACTCTGTGGGGGAGTCTGTGATCTCCCTGATTTTTGTGTCATAACTGAAACTTGGAAGGAAGTTGACCTTGTGTCGTTTCCCAACTGACTTGGCCGGGTTGAACCAGCAGTGCCAGATTGTTGTAGTGTGCAGGGTGTTGTTTGTGTCTGAGCAGTTTGGGGTTGATTTGCCAAGGGGAGCCGTGGAATGTTATGGTGTTTTTGTCCCAATATTTGGAGGCAGTGCCCTGGATGAGTTGATTTCTGCCTCACTCCCTGATATCTGAGTTAGGAGATGTACCAAGAACTGGGAGTTTTTGCAGTGGGATGTTCCCTAGAAAGTGCATGGAGCTGAGCCAAGGAACTTAAAGGGACTGAGCAAGCAAAGTCAAGAAAGAATGAAGAAGGGAACTGAGGCAGCAGCCAAGCAGCACCAAGCTCCTCTACAACCAGGTGAGTTGTCTTGAAGTTGATAAGGTGGTCACTGAGAACTTTGGGGTCTGCAGGCACAGGTGACCACCAGAGACCCCCAATGGAGCCCCTCAGAGAACTTATAAGGGTTTGTGTAGATGGGAACAGGGGTTGGGAGTGTCCTGAATGTGCAACAGGAATGCAGGGAAGGAAAATGAACCCTCCTGTCATGCTGACCCCTCCCATCAGCTGCAGTGGAGACCCCTCCGTGTGCCCTTTGGGAGCGGATTGCCAGGACCCCCGTGGGGCTGGGATCATGGCAGGGTGTTGTAAGCAAGGAATGCCTGGCTTCTAAAAGTCACCAGCTGAGTCTTAGAGGCTCCTTTGAAGAGCTGAGTTCAGGCAGCAGAATTGCCCCCCAGGAGGGACTCTGTGCCTGCTCTCCCGTGGCTCCGAGGGATCTCTGGCCCTTCACGCCGGCCCCGAGATTTTCTCGGGAAGGGCCTCAGATCTCCGGACCAGTCTGGGACACAGGCAAGATCCCCCTGCATTTTGGGACCAAATTGGCCCCTGGAGGGACAGTGCTGTTGGTGCCCCCCGGGTTGGGGCACCCCGAGGACTCCAGCGCGCACCGAAAGGATTATTCGGGGAGATCCTCGGGGTGCCCGGCCCTGGGGAGCTCAAAGCAAGGTCCCTGCCATGGATTCAGGCAGTGCTGAGAGTATCCCAGGGGTCCCTGTCCCTGCTAGACAGGGAGCTCTCTAATGGGCTGTAATTGGGTTCTAAAAGCGGTGCTCCAAGTGCCAAACAAGTGTGGGATTGGGATTAAGAAATGAGCAGTGAGGGTGCAATTGGCTGTTTTCTCTGGAATGTGACTGTGAGAGCTGCAGGAGTGCCAGGTGTGTGTTCCAGTCCCCAGCATTTGGTTTGCACATGTCCTGGTCAGACACAAGTACAATTTCCTCAGTCCTGAACACAGCAGAATGAGAATTATGGACTGGCAGTGTTAAGGTGATTGGTGTGACAGGGGTCAAACTGGGAAAACATTGGGGAATTCCTCAGTTTGTGTTTTTGCCAAACTCACCCAAACCTCTGCTAGGAAGTGATGGGCTGGAAAAGTTGAGGCAGAAATGGAATTGAAAACTGGGGCTCTTGACGCTGTAATTGCTGAAACTAAATGTGTCCAAGCAGCAGCTCTTGTTGTGCAGGGAATAACTCCTGTCAGCAGCAAGGCCCTGACTGAAGTGGCAGCTGCAGTTGTTCCTGTGGTGTGGGCCAGTGGAGCTGCAGGAGAGTGGAAGAGGGCAGAACCTGTAGGTATTACCCCTGATGTGGGATCTCTATGGGTAAGGCCAACCCAGTATCCTTTAAAATCAGAATGCCAGACTGGATTGGTTGCAGGAACAGCTAAATTGGCTCCTCCTGGTTTGTTTGTAGGACGTGAATGCAAGAACCTGCCAAGAAAACCAGTGGACAAGATGATTGATTAGTGCAGGACCTGAGAGAAGCACCTTGAATGACAACCTGGAGGAGTTTCCAGTATTGGATTTAAAAGATGGCCTTTGCATCTCCTTGAGCAAGGAAAGCCAAGAAAGCTTTGCTTTTGCAGGAGAAAATGGGGCAAGCAGGCAGGAAGAAGAGAAGCCCCGTGACTCCTCCCTGAGCCCCAGACAGCCCATGAACTGCCTTGCTGGGAATGGTGGGACGGGCTGGACTCTGCATTGCTCCCTCGGGATGTGTGGTAAGACTGTTATGGCGACTTTTTGAATAGATGGTGCAAGGGCAGCCTTTAAGCAGCTGAAGCATTCCCTGAGGAGAGCTCTGGGTCTGCCAGATGTGTCAGAACTGTTGGAAGCATCTTTGGTGGGGAGGGCAAACAAAGGCCAAGGTGTGCAGTGACCCCCCTGAGAAGGGACTTTCAGTTAATGGCATCCCTGATGGTGAACTTTGTGGGCTGTTCCCCCTGTAGGGCAGGTGATAGTCCCAGCTCCAGTTATGGGAAAAATGGTTAAAAGGGAGCCCCAAAAGCTGGAAGTCCTCCTGGAGGCTCCTGGCAAAGAGAGTTTGCTGCGTTCCCCCTGACAGAAGGACAGTGATAGCTTTTGAGTGCTGGTAGATCCTTTGAATAGATAGCCTTGAGTGTGTCCTTGTTGCACCAGTAGGACTTATCAAAGTCCCCATATTCCAGGAGATAGACACATTGAAGTTTAAAATATTCTTCCTAATCCTTTGTTGGCTTGAGGCTCTCCCCTCAGGAACTGCAGGAACTCCTGGTGCCGCCTGGGCCGATGGATTGGACGCCCCAGCCCCTCCGTTCCTGCCCGGCCACTGGGGCCGTGTCCAGTGGTGGCACTGCCAGCCCTGCAGGTGAAGTGGGAAGGGCCTTTGCAGGTCTGGTGGGTCACATTTATAGCAGGTAAAGTTGCAGTAAAAGGACCTGGGGTCTGTTATTCTTGAGTTCAGAAAGCTCCTTTTGATTGGTGAGCAGGACAAAGTGGATCCTTAAGAGTTCCCATCCGTGTTTGTGTCTCAGCCTGTGTTAGGATTCAGGGCTGTAGCTGTTGTTGTCACTGAGGAGTCAAACTGTGCTTTAAATAATGAGACCCTGGCCTGATGGCCCAGTGTTAAGAAAAAAGGGGGAATGCTCTCTGAGTGTTGAGATGTAACAAGGGCTAATCCTTTTTGCAGTGGGATGGAGCCTGGAAAGTGCACAGAGCTGAGCCCAGGGATTGAAAGGGACCAAGCAAGGGAGGTGAAGAAAGAAGGAAGAAGGGAAGTGAGGCAGCAGGCAAGCAGCACCAAGTTGCTGTGTAAGCAGGTGAGTTGTGTTGAGGTTCCTCAGGCAGGCACTGAGGACTTGGAGGGCTCCAGACAGAGCAGACCTGGGAAGGCCCTCGGTGAAGCCCCTTGGAAACCTTCTAAGGGTAGTTGTGTATGGTGATAAGTGTTGGGAAATGTCCTGAATGTGGAACAGGAATGCAGGGAAGGAAAATGAGCCCTCCTGTAATGCTGACCCCTCCCATCAGCTGCAGTGGAGACCCCTCCGTGTGCCCTTTGGGAGCGGATTGCCAGGACCCCCGTGGGGCTGGGATCATGGCAGGGTGTTGTAAGCAAGGAATGCCTGGCTTCTAAAAGTCACCAGCTGAGTCTTAGAGGCTCCTTTGAAGAGCTGTTTTCAGGCAGGCAAATTGCCCCCCAGGAGGGACTCTGTGCCTGCTCTCCCGTGGCTCCGAGGGATCTCTGGCCCTTCACGCCGGCACCGAGATTTTCTCGGGAAGGGCCTCAGATCTCCGGACCAGTCTGGGACACAGGCAAGATCCCCCTGCATTTTGGGACCAAATTGGCCCCTGGAGGGACAGTGCTGTTGGTGCCCCCCGGGTTGGGGCACCCCGAGGACTCCAGCGCGCACCGAAAGGATTATTCGGGGAGATCCTCGGGGTGCCCGGCCCTGGGGAGCTCAAAGCAAGGTCCCTGCCATGGATTCAGGCAGTGCTGAGAGTATCCCAGGGGTCCCTGTCCCTGCTAGACAGGGAGCTCTCTAATGGGCTGTAATTGGGTTCTAAAAGCGGTGCTCCAAGTGCCAAAGAAGTGTGGGATTGGGATTAAGAAATGAGCAGTGAGGGTGCAATTGGCTGTTTTCTCTGGAATGTGACTGTGAGAGCTGCAGGAGTGCCAGGTGTGTGTTCCAGTCCCCAGCATTTGGTTTGCACATGTCCTGCTCAGACACAGGTCCAACTTGCTCAGTCCTTAACCCAAGAGAGGGAGAATGAAGGACTGGCACTGTTAAGGTGATTGGTGTGACAGGGGTCAAACTGGGAAAACATTGGGGAATTCCTCAGTTGGTCTGTTTGCCAAACTAACCCAAACCTGTGCTAGGAAGAGATGGACTGGGGTCTCTGATCTCCTGGGCAGTTGTTTTGCATGACCCTGGGAGCCTCTGGGATTAGACTGGCCTGGGCAGACAGGGAGCAGTTTGTCCTGTGGAGCTGGGCTGGGTTTGTTGAGGATGCCTTGGGAGGCAGGGCTGGAGAGGCTCCTCTGTTGGCTGTAGTGGTGGAAGGTTGTAGCAGCAGGGCTGGAGCCTTCGCCCTCCTGCTCCCCCCGTGAGCCCCGACGGGCCCGTGCCCTTGGCAATGGAGGGCCCCCATTGCTGAGTCAGCGGTTCCGGGGGCCAGGAGGGATGGGATCAGGATGCCGAGCTCCGCCCAGGGCCAGGGCTGCCAGTGTTCAACCATGCAGGGAACTGAAAGCACAGTGAGATGGAGGCCAAGCTGCAGCACAGGGATGGGTGAGAAAAGACCCTAGTCCTCAGGTGGAGCTTTGAATTCCCTGGAAAAATGGATCCTGTCAGATGGATCAGGCCCTTGTGGGTGCTGGAGCAGAGGCCTCTCTCATTTTTGGTCACCCTGAAAGGTTGCAAGGACAGCAAGTTCTGACTGCAGGATGAGGTGGCAAACAAAGTGAAGTGGTCCAGAGAAAAGCTGAGGCTAAAATTGGCCCTGTGCCAGAGCAGCCTCGTGCAGTGCTTGTTGCTGTCCCTGAGTGTCCCATTGCAGTGGATATTTCCAAGGGTGCCTTGTGCTGGGGAGCACTGGGGCAGTTCCCTTTCCCTGGGCAGGGCAGGCAGGGCACGTTTCCCCCCTCGAGGGTGGCTCCACAGTCCCCCCCTGTGCCCTGGGAGCGTGGCAGAACACCTGGACCCACTGTTCTTGTCAGAGAGGGCACAAGGGATGGTTGGATGGGGGAGGGAATGGCTCAGGGAGTACAAGCACCATTACAATGAGTAGGGCAGCACCTGGAAAGGAAGAAGGGGAGTTAATCCAGACAAAATCCAAGCACCTGCCCAACCTGTGATATTTTTAGGAACTCAGTGGTGCTGTGGTCCCCAGGAAGTATTGCCCAGGACTAGGCAGGAGACTTCAGGCTCTGTCACCCCCAGAGCAAGTGTCCAGGGGCAGGCAGTGGGGAGGCAGCTCTGTTGTTGAGGATGGGGTTATTTTCTCTGCTTTATTTTGTCTCCAGAGATGTTCTTCCCATTAATCCAAACTGACTCCATCTCCTAACTCTCTGAAGAGGTTTTCTGCTTTTTGTGGGAGGGTAAGGTTTGGGTTCTAACTATAGAAGAGCCAACAAAATAAAGGCTTTGTGGCAAACAAATGGTGTCTCCCAAACTCTTTGTACTTCAAATAGATGCCTTTATTCTTAGTTTTTTCTTATTGGTATTCTCAAGATACTTGATACCCTGTCTACAGTTATTTATTTTGGCTTCTCTTTTTTATTTGTTACAGAGTTGATGTGACTGACTTCTTTTTGAAATGCAGCAGTGCTCTCAAGGATATTTCCCCCGCACTCCTGGGCTTGTGCAGGGCTGTTGAGTCCGTGTGTGCCACTGTTCTTGTCCCAGGGGGACCGAGTGACATTTGGAACCAAACCTGGGGACTTGAACTCTAGGAATGTTTCTGTGTCTTTGAATTTTAAATTGCACATGAAGCAGAAATATGTTTGTGTTTTCCAGGTTATATTGTCATGAAAATAGAAATGCATCATTGGATCTTACTCCTCTGAGGGCAAACCACCAGACTGATCATTTCTTAGTCCATCAGACCCAGTGCCAGGAACTCAGAGGGGTGTTTGTGTGCAAATGTGCTGAGTGGTGGTGGCCCCCGTGAGACTGTGACCAGCTGGAAATGTGTGTGTGTGTGTGTGCAGAGCTGGGCTGGATCCCTTGGGATTTGGCTCCCAGATCCCCCCCAGCCTTCAGGAAAACCAGAGGCCACCGAACCCTGAGGGAAGGGAGTCCCATTTGCAGAAGGGTTTGTAGATTGGGGAAAAGCTCTCCAGAACAAAGCCTGTGTTCCAAACCCCTTCAGGCCAAAGTCAAGGAGCACAAACCCTGGAGTCATCAAGTTACGAAGTTTGGTTCAAACCATTTCCTAATAAGTCAGTTTTAATGAAGTGTTAAAAGGAGAACTTAAATAAGGGTAATTTCTGATGGAGAATAATGGGAAGAAGTGGTTTAAGTTCCCTAAACATGTTTTATATCAGTCCATGGTTATTTAATTGAGCATTGTTTGGAATTTTTCTTTTTGCATTCGTTCCTGGTGTGCTTTTCTCTATCTAAGGGATGTTTGGAGGTCTTTTTGATTGCTTGAAGGTTTTTAATGTCAGTGCTGGATTGGGGTGGACAGTCATTGTAACATGATTTAGAGTTGGATGCATTTTATTCTGTGTGCCCTGTTTGATGTCTCGTGTTCAGCGAGTGACTGGTCAGAGTTTGGCCCAAGCCTTTGTTTTTCAGGTGAAAAAGCCGAAGGGGGAATTGTAGTTGCAGCTTTGCCCTTGAGCTGCAGCTGGAGCCTGGCCAAAGAACAAGGCAAAGCTCCCTGGGGAAGGAAGGGGGAGCCAGAGAAGAAAAGCAGCTGCAGCCAGAAAGGTGGGTTTGGGCGGGAGAAGAGGGGCTGTGACCCAGCAAGGGGCTCTGGAGGGCTCTGGGGTCCCTGTAATGGCTCTGGGGTCTCTGTAGGGGCTCTGGGGTCTCTATAGGGGCTCTGGAGGCCTCTGGGGTCCCTATAAGGGCTCTGGGGTCTCTGTAGGGACTCTGGGGTTTCTATCGTGGCTCTGGGGTCCCTATAATGGCTCTGGGGTCTCTGTAGGGGCTCTGGGGTCCCTCTCGTGGCTCGGGGTCCCTCTCGTGGCTCGGGGTCCCTCTCGTGGCTCGGGGTCCCTCTCCTGGCTCGGGGTCCCTCTCCTGGCTCGGGGTCCCTCTCCTGGCTCGGGGTCCCTCTCCTGGCTCGGGGTCCCTCTCCCTGCCGGCACAGGAGCTGCTGCCGCCCCAGCAAGAGGCAGAGGAGTCGCTGCCCAGAAGCAAGAACTCACTGAGAGCTGAACTGGGGCCGTGTGGGCAGGGCCAGAGGGGAGCAAAGGAAGGGATTTGTTGCTAAGAAAAGAAATAAAGTTTGGGTCATTTGTTGGGGAGATTTGTGTCAGTTTCTGATCATTTTTGGGGGTTATTTTTAGTGAGTTTCTGGTCATTTTTGGGGGAGATTTGGGTCAGTTTCTGGTCATTTTTTGGGATGATTTGGGTGAGTTTTGGGTTTATTTTTGTGGTAATTTTGGGTCAGTTTCTGGTCATTTTTTGGGGTGATTGGGCTGACTTTTTGGTCATTTTTTTGGGGAGATTTGGGTGAGTCTTGGTATCAGTGTTTTGGGATTTTGGGGTCAGTTTCTGGTCATATCTGGGGCTGATTTTGTATCATTTTGGGTCAGTTTGGGGGGGGGTTCTTGCATTTTTAGGTCAGGTTTTGGGCCAATTTGGAGTTAGTTTTTGAGGTGATTTGGGCCAGTTTTGGGTCAGTTCTGGATCAATTTTTGGAGTGAATTGGATCAGTTTTTGTGTCACTTTTTGGGGAGATTTGGGTGAGTTCTGGGTCATTTTTGGGGAGATTTGAATCAGTTTCTGGTAGTTTTTTGGGGAGACTTGGGTGAGTTCTGGGTCTCTCCTGATTGTAATTCCTTCAGGCTCCTCTCCTGATTTTAATTTTTTTAGGCTCTTCTCCTCATTTTAATTTTTTAGGCTCCTCTCCTGATTTTAATTTTTTTAGTCCCCTCTCCTGATTTTAATTTTTTTAGTCCCCTCTCCTGATTTTAATTTTTTTAGTCCCCTCTCCTGATTTTAATTTTTTTAGTCCCCTCTCCTGATTTTAATTTTTTCAGGCTCCTCTCCTGATTTTAATTTTTTTAGGCTCCTCTCATGATTTTTATTGTATTAGTCCCGTGTCCTGATTTTCTGATCTTAAGGTTCTTTCTCGCTGATTTTGATTCTCTTGGCTCTCTCCTGTTGTTTATATGTTTTAGACTCTTCTTCTGATTTTTCATTTTTTTTAGGCTCTTCCCTGAGTTTTCATTTTTATTTTTTTAGGCTTCTTCTCCTGATTTTAATTCTCTTTAGAGAGAGCTGGAATTAAACCAGGGAGGAGATTCCTAATTACAAAGTAAATTTTTCAAGACACAGCACATCACAAGCCAATTTATCGTTCATTCCGCAAAGAACTACACGAAATAGCGTTATAACAAAAAGAATGCCATAAGTAAAAAATCGATTAGCAACCAGTGCCCCCTTGGTGACAGAGAAAAAGAATTGCACATTATATTTGAGATGAAATTAGCTGCACCTGCTGACGGAAAACAGGACTGCATTGAACAAATTTTTGAACAGCGGGCAATGCGCAGTCGTTGGTCAAAACGCCGGCGATACGTGGTAGTAAGGGAAGGCAGGAGAGGGGGCGGGACCGCATGCGCAGTGGCTCTCGCTGCCGGCTGCAGCGCTCCCTGCGTGTTCGAATTGAACCGGGCGGTTCGGCGGCATGCAGGCGGACTCGCGGTCTCCGTTCTGTCCCGGGACGTGTGCGCGGGGGGAATAACGGGAGATTTCTGGGGTGAGAGCGGCAGAAATTAGCGAGGAGGGACGCTAATTGGGGTTAAACTCGGTCACCGGAAGTACGTGAGCGACCAGGAAGCTCCTCCAAGGCCCCCGCCCCGGCCCGGAAGTTCGCCAAGCCCACAGTAAAGATGGCCCCGCCAGGACCGGAACGACCACACTAAAGATGGCGGCCCCGGCCCGGAAGTTCGCCAAGCCCACAGTAAAGATGGCGCCGCCAGGACCGGAACGACCACACTAAAGATGGCGGCCCCGGCCCGGAAGTTCGCCAAGCCCACAGTAAAGATGGCGCCGCCAGGACCGGAACGACCACACTAAAGATGGCGGCGAGAGGCTTCCGCCGCGACCCGGACCCCCACCCCGCGCCCGCAGCGCCGTCTCGCCGCGCTGCTTCCCGCTGCGGGGACAGGGCGGGGCGCTCGGCGTGCGGCCGGGCCGCGGCCGGCAGGTGTGGGCCGGCGGCAGGCACCGGCGCCGGCAGCCCCGTCTCGGGGCCGCGGCGCGCGAGGACCGCATGGCGCGCACGTCGCGCCGCCCTCTCGCCCCGCTCCGCTCCCGCTCCCGCCCCTGCCCCCGCTTCTGCCCCGCTCGCTCCCGCCGTGCCCTGGAGATGCTATCGGGGCTGCGCCGCCGCCTTCCCCCCCCGGAAGCGACCCACGGCGGCAGATTCGACGGAGATCGACCCCGGGGTAAGCTGGGCGCGTCCAAAGGCGCCGCGGGTCTCGCCAAGGAGGGGAGGGGGGGGGGGAGGCGCGCGGCTGCAGTACCGCTCCCGGCCGTGTCCGCCAGGCGGCGACTGTGAGGCAGGGCCCGGCGCTCGGCGGCGCTCTTGCAAGCGACGCCCCTGGCAAAGCGGCGCTGCTTGGGCACTGCCGGCCTTCCCCCGGAGTGCCCGGGCTGGCCCAGCACCTGGCCGAACCTCTTAGGGAAAAGGCAAGGAACAACTGCGCTTCTTCTGCCCTTTCTTTAGCCCGGGACTGGAACACAGACAAAATCAAGGGGCTCTTGGACCTGTGCAGGCTCCGAGCAGTTTTCAGCCTTCCTTAGCAGGGCATTCTCACCCTCCGAAAAGCTGAAAGGCTTTAACAGCTGGAGACGCACCTGCAGCTGTGCAGATTAATGTAGTTTCTTTTAGGAAATGAAGGGGAAGTTTTCCTGTTGGGAGCCTAAATACCGAGTCTACTCTGCTTTTTCAATCAGGTGACGAAGCTTAGGGAAGAAAAGACCAAAGGCCTCGAGGTGAGTACATTCTACCGAGTTCTGCTTTTCTGGCATCGGTTTGGGAAAATCACGTGAAATTCTAAAAAGCTTCTCTCCGTGTTTTCTAGTTGTTTTTTCAGCCTTGCTCTAAGTTTCATGTAGAAAAGGGCATAGAATTATTAGAACAGACAAACTAGACTTCCTCGGGAGAGATGGAAGAAAAGTCTGCTGATTCCAGTTCTGCTTTTCTTGTCTTCCCTTCGACTGTCGTTTTCTCTCCCCTGCTGTTCAAATAGGCTGCAGTTAATTGCTCTGCTGAAGAGTTTGCTGTCCTAAGTGTCTGTCAAATTGATGCCTTCAACTCAAGACAGCACCTGCTCCTTAGTTACAAAAAGTTCCTCACAGGAAATGTTCAGGCGTGCCCATAAATCTCCTCGCTGTTTGTTTGGGAGAACAGGCTTTTCTCGTCTGTAACAGAACAGTCGTGTCATCTGCTCTGGAATGCTGGTGGCAATCTAGTCAGAAGAGGACCCCGTGCTTCACTAATTTTCCCTTTTTGTTGTTGGGGGTGACTTCTTCCCAGGCATGTTATTCTTGACCCCCCGGGGCAAACGGAGGTGTCAGCGTCAGGAGCCATCCTAACTGAGGCCCTGGGAGGTCAGTGCTTTTTGTGGGACTGGACGGTGAAGCTGTCTGTGGGAATGCCCTGGCTATGGCTCAGTGTAGTCCTAATTAAGGTGTCTTTTACTCCGTGTTCCCAGGCTGCCTCTTTCCCTTCGGTCGCCGTGGGTGTGCCGGACGCCTCTGGCAGGACTAACCCTGTGGCTTTTATGTCCAGCGTGCTGTGCTGTGTGTGCCTGCAGGTAAGAAAAGCTGGGAGTGCAGTCCCTCTGCTTTGGTTGCTGTGTCTCTTTGGGAGTGATTTTGGAGGGGAATGCCAGAGCGATTTGGTTTGAAGGGGACCTTCAAAGGCCAGCCTGTCTTGCGTGGGCAGGGACACCTTCCACTGTCCCCGGTTGCTGCGAGTCCCGTCCAGCCTGGCCTGGAACACTTGCAGGGATGGGGCAGGCTCAGCTTCCCTGTGCAGTGTGCTCTGATAGCTCTCCACTGGCATCGTGAAAAATGTTGTCAGCGTGTTTTGTTGGACGACGGTAAGCAGGACCTGGGTGAAAAGGACATTCTCTGAGGTGCTGGGAGAAGGAGGACTCGTGCGGGCACCTGCAGAGACAGCGGGAACGGGAGCGTGCTGCGGAGGAGGGAAATTCCAGGGGGTGGGTGCCGAGAAATTTGGCCTTCCCTCGCCCTGTGCTCTGCACTTAGCAGTGGGTCAAGTGCAGAAGTTTCCTGGGGACCCTGGGAAATGATGCCGGGTCTGCCAAGAAAAGTGGGGCCAAAGGAGCAGGACCTGGGTCTGCCAGCGTGGGAGAAACAAGGGACGGGTCATCCTCTGCCTCCAGGAGGGAGGGCAGCAGGAAAGGCCACGGACTAAAGCACTGAAGTGCCGTTCCCCAGGGAGCCCCTGCCCAGACCTGAACTTGCTTCTGCACTTGCTGTCCCTTTCCCAGCGGAGCCGAAGCGTCGGGTGCCGCTGCCGGGGGGATGGAGCTGCCAAGGACAAGCTGGGAGGGTGTTTGCGAGGGAAGGGGGTAGAAGGAGCTCTTGATGTGCTTTTTTTACTTCTTCATCCCACAGAATTGCCACGAGAGGAAATACTTCAGAGGGGCTTCCCTCCAGATAAGGCCTGAAGATGCCAGGAGGTTTCAGCCGGGAGGAAAGGAGCTGTGGAAGAAAAGCAGCCTAAAAACAGCCAGTGGGGATCATCAGGTTTTCCAGCCAAGAAGAACAAGGAGAGAGATGAGGGAATCGGGTTCCAATTCCTAATGCTTTGGTGGGTGCAGGAATGATTTCTGTGTGTTTTCCAGTCCCTTTGGATTCCTGAGATGATTTTAAAATGATGGCTTTAGCAATCAACTAAATCGCAGATGTTGTTTTTGAGAGGAAATGATGCCAAAGAAATGCAGAGTTTTGGGTCAGTTTTGGGGATGACTTGGGTCAGTTTTTGGGGTCAGTTTTGGGTCAGCTTTTGGGGTGATTTGGGTCGGTTTTGGGTCAATTTTGGGGAGCACTGGGTGTTACTGAGGGTTGTTGGGGAGCACTGGGAGAGAAAATGGAAAATAAAGAGAATAAAAAATAAACGAAATAAAAAAGGATATATAAAAAACAAAAGAAATCTCAAAAACAAATAAATGAACAAAAAACCCCTTTATATTTGCTTGTACAAGAAGAAGATTGTTCTTCCACTCAACCAGGTTTTGAGAGGACAAATTAATTGTTTCTCTGACAACACTATCCATTGGAGGCTGTTAATGATCCCATAGTCTGTGCTAAAGGTTTTAGCTGATTGTGTTTGTCATCAGCTTTTACTAAAGGAAAAGCAAGCCTTCTCAGCTGCGTGGATATTACAGGAACGAAATGATTCCATTCATGTAGATAATGATAAGAGCCAAAACAAAAATATTGTAAGTGTCCTGTGTGGAACAACATACAGAATTTCAAAAGGGATTGTAGTGGTCCCATATACAGAACTAACATACTTCCTGTTCCTTATTTGCTGATCAGGTCATATTTATCTGCCTGTCAGGACTGTTGGAGCACTGGATGGAGAGCAGGTCATATGAAGAGGATTACGGAGTAAAAGGCAGCTTGTACTTAAGTGCAGGGTAAGTATAAATATTTATATATATTGGCACAGCGCCTGGCCTTAATGCTTAAAATCCTTTGGAGAGCTGTCTGCATATTTACTGTATTAATGATCAAATGCAAGGCTGTGTTGGGAAAGGTCTTCCATTTGGAAGTCAGTAGTTGAGACTGTCTTGCCTATGAAAAAGAGGGAGAATTTTCGTTAGAGGATGTAGGATTCTGGCTGGTAATAGTCTTAATTCAAGGTATTTTTAGAGAATTGATTTAATACAAGCAGAACAAATGGCCAGAAGTGTAATGAGAGACAAGTTGAAATTAGAAAGTAGATGTGCATTTTGAATGTATTGTCATAGCAACTGATTAAATTCTCCCTCTCTTGCTGTTCTGGGGACCTTTTAAATGTGCTTTGGCTAAATAAAAAGTATTAGACTATTTCAGAGCCAAAAGGTCAGTTCTTGTTGTCTCTTTTGCACTTTAATTCTACTACACTGATACTTGCTAACCACTTAAAACCCTAGATGCAGAATGAGAACTTGGGTTATTAACAATAAACAAGTAAACAGCAGAAAGACTTGACCTTTCTTTTGAATTACCCTACAGTGATAAAAAATACCAAACAAACCTCCTTCCCCAAAGAAACACCCCCCAAAATACCCAACAACTCACCAAACAGAAAATCACCGACAACCAAAAAGCAGAAGTAACAAACATGAACAGCAAGTGGAGGAAGAGTTTGAAAGCGGGCTGGACAGAAGCAGAAGTGTTACTGCCCACTCTTAGGCCACTGTGCTGATTAAATGGCTGTTGTTAGGTTTAGATTAATAGTTTGTTGTTGTTGGGTTTTTCGGTGGTGTTGATTTTTTTGTTGTCGTTGTGGGGGATTGTTTGTTTGTTTGTTTTTATTTTGGTTTTTTTTCTGTATTAAGAATCTGGCTCAGTTACTCTCTAGTTCTGGTGTGTTTTCTTTTCCAGGTGGTTGGTGTTTCTGCAGTGCTTGGCACAGGACTGGGTGAGTTTTTTACCCAGCTTTCTAAAGCTGTAGATGAATAGGAGAGGTAAGGGGATAACTTCTGGTCCGCGACCCAGTGACCACTTCCTGAAGGTCCTGATTCATGAGTCTGCTCCTTTGATTTGAAGGAGTGTACAGTTGCCATAGCCAAGGTAGCTTAGGGTGTCCAGTATCAGCATAAAAAGCAGCAGTAAAAAGGAACTATTCAGAGATGAATTTTTGTGCTGTTCCGTGAAAAAGTAAAAGCTATCTGTGCCAGCAAGTCTGTGAAGTAATTTTTTTCTTGTAATTCCATACCAAGTTTTGAATTGTTGCTGTTTTAATGAAGTATGTTCATTGATTTTGCATCCATTGGTTTCAGAATCCAAATCTGGGGAAAAAAGTACTGTTAGTCTTTCTGAAATGTCTCTCAAACATGAAAGCCTAGAGAAAACTTTTTTTTTGAGTAAAACGAAGCCTCCAGGATGATCCTTCTGCAATACAAATCATGTGTTTTTCAGACTGAATGCACTCCCTTTGTTCACCTTTTCAGAGAGTATCGGCCAGAATACGAGCGCCTGAGAAAAACACTGGTAAGTGTTTTTAGCTGTTTTACACCTGAACAGTGTGTCTTGGGTCACTTTTATGCACACAATTGCCTTTATGTTGAGAGGGTCTAACATTTCATTTACTAGTCTCTTGATGGAAGGGTATTGACAGATTGCTCCAGGATCAATATGATCAGGCAAATGTCGGATTTATTAGGAGAAAGACAGATTATATAGTGGTAATGACGCTCAGCTTCTTGTTCACACAACATTGGTTACATAAGGAAAACATGCTCTGCTGTTCCCTGCTAATTGGACCACAACAGGTGGTCATAGGAGATGAGAAAACTTTATTCACCTCCCAAAACTCCTCCTTGGCATCTTGGCACAAGGCCTGCAGCCATATTAGTGGTGCAGCATTTTTTACTATCAGCACCCAGCCATGCCAGGGGAGAAATCACAGAAATGCAGCAGAAACTGTTCACACAATTTCTGTCCTGCGACACTAGTCGTACTCACTGTGGGAGAACTCCTGTCCTGAAGGAGTCCACCATTTGCCTTTTTTTTCCTAGATGTGGTGGAGCATATCTTTACAAAAATAAAGATTTTGTAAAACAGATGTTGCTCACTGGTTTAGTGCTAATATTTGAGCTAATTGTGTGAAAATGATTGGGAAATAAGATTGTGTCTTCCATTCAGATGGATAGAGAGTTCTTAAAAATAAATTTCCAAAGGGATTTGTTGAGACTATCCCTGTATCTTCCTGCACCAGTGAAGAGCACTAGTTTGACTTAGTAAGAAAGACTGAATTGCAGTGCCAAAATCAGTAGCTCTGCTCACCTTGAGTTCTGGCTGTCCAAAGGACAGTTCTCTGCAGGCACAGCTACACAGAGTTTGGCTTCCCGGTGCTGCTTAAAATCCCACCTAGATGTCCTAGAAAATGTCCTAGAATCCCACCTGACTGGAGGTTGCTTTCCATGCTTAGTCAGAAGTTCTGTGTAACCTGAGTTGAAATGTAAGACCTGCATAGTGACTTCTGCTCTCTGACTTGGGGACAGGCTGCTGGGTTTGGGTGAGGTTTCTCTTCTCCTGATGTTTTAAATGTTCTCAGAATCCACATGGAAATCTTTGTCTACGGGAGAAAGCTCAAAATAAGCAAAAGAGAGAGCAGCTGGAACACTTGTGGAAGGACATGGGCAGTGTGTGTGTGCAGGGCAGCACACTGGCAGGTACCTCCCCAGGAGGATAAAGGTTACTGCAGAAGTTTTCTGAAGAGTTTGCCTTGTGAAGTAGTACAGTGCTTCTTTGTCCTCACAGCAGACGTGTGAAAGCAGCTCCATGTTAGAGGAGTGGGGCTTTAGTTCCTGTGGGATTGGTCACACTCAGCTCTTCTGTGTCAGTCACAGGTTTGGAAGAAACCCCACTGTGTAGCTAAAGCAGGGGACCTACTAGAAATAATGAAATACTTTAGAAAAGGCGAAACAGTCAGATCAGAATGTGAGAAAGCTCTGCTGTTGGCTGCACTGTTCCTTAGATGAGGCGAGTAGGTGCTGATGGAGTCTGTCCTGTGTCTGGGATCCACAAGCAGCTTTCTGTCCCCTTAGAGCAGGTGTTCATTGCTGGGTTTCTGTGCAGACAGAAACCTTACCTTTAGCAAGCTGGTTTGTGTACAGCCGTTTCTGTTCCCTTCAAGGACCTGATGCTTCTGCAATGGGTCCCTCTGAGCTAATACTAACACGAGGAACTCTCGATGAAGAGCAAGAAGAGAGGGAGAGTGACGCTGATGGCATTGACCATGAAGGTAAGGGAATGAGGTCTAAAAGCTGCCTCTCAAGAAATCCCCTCTGTATTTCATGACCTGGATGGACTGTAAGGAGAGCCTAGAAAACAAGCAAACATTCAGTCACCTGACGTGTCAGAATGTGTAGCAGAAGCTCAGCTGCAATGGTCAGTGCAGGGATATCACTCTGTAACCTTTGTGAAAGTTCAATTGTAAATTTTCTATTCAAGTAATTAATAGGTGTATAACACACATAAACCAGAGAACTCGTTAGGCTTGGGGCATGCAGTGACCTCTGAACCTGATTGATGCACAGATGTGTCCATCATCTTTTTGGCCTTACAGTTTCTGCCCCTGGCTCTCTTCCCTTTTCCTGTGACTGTGGTCTTGGAGCAATCTTCTAAGTTGTTACAGTGTGATTTTTCTCTTCTATAGCTCACAGACTTAATCTTCATTCTTCCCCTGTTCCACTGATGGGTAGGATCACTTATTTCCTTTGCCCTGTAATGTAGTTGAAGATGGAATAGACTTTCTATGTTGCTTTGGCTATCCTGATTCTAGCTTTTTTTCAGAAGCACAAGTAGAACAAGTACTGAAATAGCGCTGAACTTCAGCAGCAGCGGGGACTGCGCAGGAGAAGGAGGGTGGGCAGCGGGCCTGGGGCGGGCAGGGGGATGGGGGTGGGGGCGGGCACTTAAAAGATTTCGGCCAGGGAGCTGATCTCAGCCAGCACCCAGTCGGGGCAGTCTAAGTCCCCGTAGAAGCAGAACTGCTGCGTGGGGAGAGGCGGTCAGAGGCGCACTGCCGCTCTGCGTCCTCCCCGCTCCCCGCCGCCGACTCCCGGCCCACCACGTCGCCGCTGCTCCCCGGTCCCCCATGCCGCACAGTCCGCCTTCGCGACCCGGAACCGCCCCGTGTGCCGGTGGGGGGCTCCCCGAGGGGCTCTGCAGGGGCCTTGGGGCCGGGCCCCCGGGGGTGCAGCCCGACCAAGGGGCGGGGCAGGGGACGGGGTCCCGGGAGCGGGACCGGGGCGGCCACGGAGCCGCGGGAAAGGGCCCCTCCGACACGGCCCTCGTCCCTCGCGCCGCGACCACCCGAGCACCTCCCGCCACCCGCGGCCGCGCCCCGCGGGCTCCAAGCCGCCGCCAATCCGGGCCCGAGGCAGCGTCTGGCCCGCCATCCCGGCCGCCTTTCTCGGCGTCCGTCCAATCAACGCCCGCTTTCAGATCCGGCCGCGGTCCCCGCAAGCTCTGCCCGTTCAGCCGCGGCGCAGCCCCTGCCGCGCGGCAATCCGTCTCCCCACTTAAGGTGTTCCCGCACAGGCGCTGCGTGGGACCACGGAAGGGCGGTGGGAGCTCGTCGGTCACTCCCGTCGCGGGAAGCTTCCCAGGAGCAAGGGGAGGGAGCGGGATGCGGCGGGAGGGGTCCGGGAAGCGGGGCCTGCGGGGGCCAGCCGGCTTTCTCGGGAACGGGCGGGCGGGGATTGGCGGGGCTTGGCACGGGGGGGCGGGGCTATGCGGGCCGCTGGTCTATAAATGCGGGGGAGTGGGCCGCGGGGGGGGTCAGTTTCGCCGGCGGAAGGTGGAAGCGCGGCGCAAGGTGGCAGCGGGGCTGGTAGCGGCGGAGCCGGGGCGAGATCGGCACGTGAGCTGGGGCGGGACTCCCGCGGCTGCCGCTCCAGGCACGTGGCCTGTCTTGGGCAGAGGGGCCGCTCTCTCCGGGAGGTTGTGGCTCCCGACGTGCAGGTCCGATCCCGGCCCGCCACTCCCAGCCCGCTTTTCTCCGCTCCGTCCAATCGTAGCCCGCCCTTTCAATGGGGCCGCGGTCCCGTAAGCTGTGCCCGCTCAGCCGCGTCGCGGCGCCGCCCCCCTTCCCCACGTTCCCCTCAGGCGCTGTAGGTGCCGGCGCCTTTGCTTCCGGAGCCGCGCCTGCGCTGCCGCAGCCCCCGACAGGCCCTGTTGGGACCAGGGAGGGCGGGTGGCACAGCTCCGCGCTCACGTCCCGTCTGGGAGTTCTTCCGGGAGGCGGGGAGGGGGCGGGAGCGACGGCGGCCCTTTCAATGGGGCCGCGGTCGAACAAGCTCTGCCCGCTCAGCCGCGGCGCGGAGCCCCCCCCTCTCCACCTCGGCCCCCGCGTTCCCCTCAGGCGCCGCTCTCGGCGCCTTTGCTTCGGGATCCGGCGGAGCCGCGCCTGCGCTGCCGCGGTGCCCGCAGGCGCTGTTGAAAGGGCTGGTGGGAGGTCCGCGGTCCCGTCCCGTCCCGTAGTTCTCCCGGGAGAAGGGGAGGGAGGCGGGCAGCGGGCGGAAGCGGAGCAGCCCCTGGGAGCGGGGCCTGAGGGGACAGCGGGGTTCTTGGGGACTGGCAGGGCGGAAACGGGCAGGCGGGGATGCGGGCCTGGACGTGCCGACGCTGGGATTGGCTGGTGCACGAGGGAGGCGCGGGCTGTGCGGGCCGCGGGCTATAAGGGGTGGCAGGAGCCCTGGAAGGCGGTTCGGCGGCGGGGCTGGGGCGGCGAGGGAGACGGGTCGTTAATGCGTGCCGCTGGGCCGAGGAGCGGCGGTGAGCCAGGGTGGGACCCTCGCGGCTGCCGCTCCAGGGAGCGGGGGGGAGCCATGGGGCAGCACCCCCTCGGCTGCCGATCCAGGGGGAGCCGGGGTCGGTCCCCCACAGCTGCCGAGGCAGGGCGTTGGGCAGGCGGTGTCCCGGGCAGCTGTGCCGGCCAGCTTTGGTCAGTGCTCAGTGGGGGAGCGACCCGTGCTCAGGGGTGCTCCCCCGAACCAGAAGGACTAGGATGCAGCCTCTCAGTGCGGCTGGTATTGAAAGTATTATTACAAAGAAAAGTAATAAAAGATGTTTCATTCTATTATAATTTTATTTTACTTTTATTTTCATCTTTGACTACTTGATTGTTTATTCTATTGTTTTGTTGCTGTTTCCGTTGGGATGGGTGGGACAGCTCCTAGAGATATTTAAGTGAACGACAAAGACTGATTTGTGACCTTGTCAACAGCCCCGGGCTGCAGAGATACCCAGGAGCAGATTTAGGCAGAGGCAGCAGAAAGCTGAGGCAGAGGCAGCAGAAAGCTGAGAACCTGGAGCTCAGGCAGCAGAGCTGGTGGAGACATAAAGACGGTAGGACTGTGGGCAGAACAAGAGTGGGGCTGGATTAGGGAGCATGGGCCTGGCATAAGTACTGCAGGGATGGAGCTGGGATAAAAATAGTCAGACCTGGCCTGGAATGTGGGCTTGAGAGCTGGAGTGGAAAACTCAGACCTTTAAAAGAAGGAAGATGCTAGGATTGGGACGTGCAGCAGCTTTACCGGGAGCTGACAGCAGAGCTGGCAGAGAAATAAAGGTTGTGGGTCTGGGTATGGGATAGGGAGAGTGGTGCTCGGAAAGGGACTGTGGAGCAGGGATAGGGACTGTGGCACTGCAGCAGAAATCACTGTAGGATTGAGACAGGGACTGGCACCGTCGCTGAAACATCTGTATGTCTGTGGCATAGGGATTGATGGGCGGGAACATGGACTGGGGGGAAGAGCTGAAATCAGTCTAGGGCAGGGATCTCGACTCTGGAGTTGGAATTGGGTTTGTGGGGCTGGAGGAGCACCTGGGGGACTGGGATTGGGAATGTAAAGTTGGAGCTGGAAAGTGGCAGAGCTGGAGCCAAGATGAAGATCCTGCAGTGAGAACCTGGAGCAGCTTCCCGTGGTGGCGCTGGCAAGATGCAGAGCTACTGCTGAGAGAGCAGAGCTGGCAGTGCAATAAAGCTTGTGGGTCTCGAGCTGAAATCACTGAGGGGCTGGGGTAGGCATGGGTTCTGGGCTTGGGACTGTAACACTTGGGGCAGTAATGACAGCAATCACTGTGAGATAGGGCCTGTGGCACCGTCCCTGCAATGGCTGTGTGTCTGATATAGGGATTGATGGGCGGGAAGGTGGATTGGGTGGGTAGAGCTGAAGTCAGTCTAGTGCTGGGCTTGTGTCTTTGGTATTGGGATAGGAATTTTGGGACTGGAGGAACACCTGGGGGACTGGGAGTGGGAGTGTGAGGGGGGAGCTGGAAAGTCACAGAGCTGGAGCTGAGATGAAGATCCTGCCGTGAGAACCTGGAGCAGCTTCCCGTGGCGGTGCTGGCAAGATGCAGAGCTACTGCTGAGAGAGCAGAGCTGGCAGTGCAATAAAGCTTGTGGGTCTCGAGCTGAAATCACTGAGGGGCTGGGGTAGGGACAGGGTTCTGGGCTTGGGACTGTAACAGTTGGGCAGGAATCAGTGTGGGGCGGAGATAGGGTCTTTGGCACCGTCGCTGAAATCTCTATGCAGCTGGAAATGGGATTGTAAATTGGGAATGTGGACTGGGCTGGTAGAGGAGAAATCAGAGTAGGGCTGTGCTTGTGATTTTGGAATTGGGATAGGAATTCTGGGGCTTGAGGAGCACCTGGGGGACTGGGACTGGGAGTGTGAGGGTGGGAGCTGGAAAGTGGCAGAGCTGGAGCCAAGCTGAAGATCCTGCAGTGAGAACCTGGAGCAGCTTCCCGTGGCGGCGCTGGCAAGATGCAGAGCTACTGCTGAGAGAGCAGAGCTGGCAGTGCAATAAAGCTTGTGGGTCTCGAGCTGAAATCACTGAGGGGCTGGGATAGGGCTGGGTTCTGGGCTTGGGACTGTAACACTTGGGCAGGAATCCGTGTGGGGTGGAGATAGGGCCTGTGGCACCGTTGCCAAAATCTCTATGCTGCTGGAAATGGGATTGTAAATTGGGAATGTGGACTGGGCAGGTAGAGCTGAAATCAGTCTAGGGCTGGGCTTGTGATTTTGGAATTGGGATAGGAATTTTGGGGCTGGAGGAGCACCTGGGGGACTGGGACTGGCATGTGAGGGTGATAGCTGGAAAGTGGCAGAGCTGGAGCCAAGCTGAAGATCCTGCAGTGAGAACCTGGAGCAGCTTCCCGTGGCGGCGCTGGCAAGATGCAGAGCTACTGCTGAGAGAGCAGAGCTGGCAGTGCAATAAAGCTTGTGGGTCTCGAGCTGAAATCACTGAGGGGCTGGGGTAGGGTCAGGGTTCTGGGCTTGGGACTGTAACAGTTGGGCAGGAATCAGTGTAAGGTGGAAATAGGGCCTGTGGCACCGTCGCTGAAATCCCTGTGTGGCTGTGGCATAGGGATTGATGGGCAGGAACGTGGATTGGTTGGGTAGAGGAGAAATCAGTCTAGTGCTGGGCTTGTGTCTTTGGAATTGGGATAGGAATTTTGGGGCTGGAGGAACACCTGGGGGACTGGGATTGGGAGTGTGAGGGTGGAGCTGGAAAGTGGCAGAGCTGGAGCCAAGCTGAAGATCCTGCAGTGAGAACCTGGAGCAGCTTCCCGTGGCGGCGCTGGCAAGATGCAGAGCTACTGCTGAGAGAGCAGAGCTGGCAGTGCAATAAAGCTTGTGGGTCTCGAGCTGAAATCACTGAGGGGCTGGGATAGGGATGGGTTCTGGGCTTGGGACTGTAACACTTGGGCAGGAATCAGTGTAAGGTGGAGATAGGGCCTGTGGCACCTTTGCTGAAATCCCTGTGTGTCTGTGGAATTGGGATTATAATTGGGAATGTGGACTGAGAGGCTGGGGCTGAAATCAGCATAGTGCTAGGATTGCATCTGTGGAGCTGGGAGGGTGTCTGGAGCTCAGATAGGACCTGTGGCACCGTCGCTGAAATCCCTGTGTGGCTGTGGAATAGGGATTGATGGGCGGGAATGTGGATTGGGTGGGTAGAGCTGAAATCAGTCTAGTGCTGGGCTTGTGTCTTTGGTATTGGGATAGGAATTTTGGGGTTGGAGGAGCACCTGGAGGACTGGGACTGGGAGTGTGAGGTTGGAGCTGGAAAGTGGCAGAGCTGGAGGCAAGATGAAGATCCTGCAGTGAGAACCTGGAGCAGCTTCCCATGGTGGTGCTGGCAAGATGCAGAGCTACTGCTGAGAGAGCAGAGCTGGCAGTGCAATAAAGCTTGTGGGTCTCGAGCTGAAATCACTGAGGGGCTGGGGTAGGGACAGGGTCTGGGCTTGGGACTGTAACACTTGGGCAGGAATCAGTGTGGGGCGGAGATAGGGCCTGTGGCACCGTCGCTGAAATCTCTATGCAGCTGGAAATGGGATTGTAAATTGGGAATGTGGACTGGGCGGGTAGAGCTGAAATCAGTCTAGTGCTGGGCTTGTGATTTTGGAATTGGGATAGGAATTTTGGGGCTGGAGGAGCACCTGGGGGACTGGGACTGGGAGTGTGAGGGTGGGAGCTGGAAAGTGGCAGAGCTGGAGGCAAGATGAAGATCCTGCAGTGAGAACCTGGAGGAGCTTCCCGTGGCGGCGCTGGCAAAATGCAGAGCTACTGCTGAGAGAGCAGAGCTGGCAGTGCAATAAAGCTTGTGGGTCTCGAGCTGAAATCACTGAGGGGCTGGGGTAGGGATGGGCTCTGGGCTGGGGACAGTAACACTTGGGCAGTAATCAGAGCAATCACTGTGAGATAGGGCCTGTGGCACCGTCGCTGAAATCCCTGTGTGGTTGGAATTGGGATTGTAAATTGGGAATGCGGACTGGGAGGCTGGGTCTGAAGTCAGTATAGTGCTAGGATTGCATCTCTGGAGCTGGGAGAGTTGTGTGTAGTTCAGATAGGGACTTGCACCGTTGCTTAAAAACCTGTGCGGCTGTGGACTAGTGATTGATGGGCAGGAACATGGACTGGGTGAGGAGAGCTGAAATTAGTCTAGTGCTGGGTTTGTGAGTTTTGAATTGGGCTGGGGTTTGTGGGGATGGAGGAGTAATCGGGGGACTGGGATTGGGAGTGTGAGGTTGGAGCTGGAAAGTCTCAGAGCTAGAGCTGAGATGAAGATCCTGCAGTGAGAACCTGGAGCAGCTTCCTGTGGCGGCGCTGGCAAGATGCAGAGCTGTTAGTGAGAGAGCAGAGCTGGCAGTGCAATAAAGCTTGTGGGTCTCGAGCTGAAATCACTAAGGGGCTGGGATAGAGTTGGGGGCTAGAATATGGACTGGATGTTTTGGTCAGGGACTGTTGGTTTTGAGTAGAAATTAGTGTGAGATTGGGATTTTATTTTTGTGCACTCTGGGGAGTCTAGTAATTCTATTGCAAGCCATTGGAGGGAACTGGGAGTACTGGGTAGAATCAGCTGTTCTATGGAGAAGGCCCAGGTGTTAACAATGAGGGGGAGGAGGGGCCAGAGTTTGGGCTGAGGCCCCTCGGCTGTTGTTCGGGCTCAGGAGCTGTAGCAGGACTTCTTAGACCATGACTCAGGTGAGTCTGTTTCAATTTCACCTTTCCAGTCTCTTCCCACTGTCCCCAGTCCCTCCTGAGTCCCTCCCAGTTTCTCCCAAGTGCCCCAAACCCCATCCCAGTGCAGTCAGTCCCCTCCCTATTCCTTCGCCAGTGCCTCCACTCCTTCCCAATTGCTCCCACTGCACTCCAGTCCCTCCCAGTCCATCCCTAGTGCCCTCAGTCCAACCAAGCTCCCTGCGCAGTTCCCTCCAAAAACTCCCCAGTGCTCCCAGTCCTTCCCAAGTTGCCTCAACCACATTGCAGTACCTCCCCAGTGCCTTCAGTCCCATCCCAGTTCCCTCCCCATTGATCCAACTTGCTCCCAAGTGCCCCCAGTGCAGCCCAGTCCCAACCCAGTGCCCCTGGTACGTCCCCAGTACCCTCAGTGCCATCCTAGTTCTCTCAGTCCCATCCAAGTGCCTCCAGTCCTTCCCCACTGCATCCCAGTGCTACTAGTCCTTCCCAAGCACAGTCAAGAGACATCATCAGTGCCCCCAGTCCCTCCCCAGTCCCATCCCAGTCCCTCCTAAATGATTCCTAGTCCCTCCCCAGTGCTTCGAATCAAATCCCAGTCCCTTCCCAGTACATCTGCGCCCCATCCCAGTACTCTCAGTCCCATCCAAGTCCCATCCCAGTTCCCTCCCCAGTGCCCCTGACCCATCCCCAGCCCTCCCGTGACCTCAGTCCCTCCCCAGGGCATCCCGGGTCTTTTCCCCTGTGCATCCCATTCCCATCCCAGTACCATCCCAGGTCCCTTCCCAGCCCCCTCGCAGTCCCTCCCTGCTCCCTCCCCAGTTCTCCCAGTCCTAGCCCAGTGTCACCTGTGCTCCCAGTCCCACCCCAGTCCCATCCCCATCCCTCCCCACTGCCCGCAGTCCCTCCCAGTGCATGCCAGTCCTTTTCCCCAATGCATCCCACTCCCTCCCTAGAACATCCAAGTCCCATCCCAGTTCCCTCCCCAGTGCCCCTGACCCATCCCCAGCCCTCCCGTGACCTCAGTCCCTCCCCAGGGCATCCCGGGTCTTTTCCCCTGTGCATCCCAGGCCCATCCCAGGCCCACTCCCCAGTCCTGCCACAGTCCCCTTGCAGTCCCTCCCCAGTCCAGTGCCAGTCCCTGCAGTGGCTTTCCCGTTGCTCCCAGTCCCTCCCCAGTGCATTCCGCTCCTTTCTCCCACCAGGGAGGGAATTGGAATGGGACTGGGGGCAGTGGGATGGGACTGGGCGAACTGGGGAAGGACTGAGTTGCACTGTAGGAAGACACTTGGGAAGGAATGGGTGCGCTGGCTTGCACTGAGAGAAGTGGGAAGGGACTGGGATGAGGATGGGGGTACTGGGGTGGGACTGGGAGCATCTCCAGTGCCCTCAGTCCCATCCCAGTGCCCCCACTCTCATCCCAGTCCCATCCCACTTCTCTCAGTGAAAGCCAGCACAACCATTCCTTCCCAAGTGTCCTACTGCAGTGCAACCCAGTCCTTCCCCAGTTCGCCCAGTCCCAACCCAGTCCCTTCCCACTGTCCCCAGTCCCAATTCCCTCCCCAGTCCCATCCCAGTCCCATCCCAGTGGTGACGCAGTGTGTCCTAGTGCCTCCCAATTGCCCCTCAGTCCTATCCCAGTGCCTCCAGTCCCTCCCCAGGGAATCCCAGTCCCAGCCCAGTTCCCCCAAGTGCCCCCAGGACCTCTCCAGTGCCTTCAGTCCCGGCCCAGTCCCTCCCCAGTGCATCTCACTCCCATCCCAGTGCTCCCAGTCCCCCCCCGCCCCCCGAAAATCTCAGTCCCACCCCTGTGTCCCCACTCCCAGCCCAAATCCCCCCAGTGCCTCCAGTCCCTCTCCAGTGTCATCAGTCCCATCCCCATCCCTCCCCACTGCCCGCAGACCCTCCCAGTGCATGCCAGTCCTTTTCCCCGATGCATCCCACTCCCTCCCTAGAACATCCAAGTCCCATCCCAGTTCCCTCCCCAGTGCCCCTGACCCATCCCCAGCCCTCCCGTGACCTCAGTCCCTCCCCAGGGCATCCCGGGTCTTTTCCCCTGTGCATCCCATTCCCATCCCAGTACCATCCCAGGTCCCTTCCCAGCCCCCTCGCAGTCCCTCCCTGCTCCCTCCCCAGTTCCCCCAGTCCTAGCCCAGTGTCACCTGTGCTCCCAGTCCCACCCCAGTGCCCCCACTCTCATCCCCCAA
>NW_021938452.1:0-1380 GCF_001715985.3 Manacus vitellinus
CCCGCGCTGAGGCCACAACGCACCGTGGAAGGCGAAACCCGAGCGGGTTCTCCCTACTCCCCCGTCACTTCTGATGGGCGCACTTGGGTCACAACAACCCCCTGCAACGCTACAGGCTTTGGGAAGTGTGGCTGGGAAGCTGCCTGGAGGGAAAGGACCTGTGGGTGCTGGGTGGCGGAGGCTGAACACGAACCAGGAGTGCGTTCTGGTGGCCGAGAAGGGCAGTGACATCCTGGCTTGTACCAGCAAGTGTGACCAGCAGGACCAGGGCAGTGACCGTCCCCCTGTACTCAGCACTAGTGAGGCTGCACCTCCAATTCTGTGTCCAGTTTTCAGCCCCATAGGACAAGAACGACATTGAAGGGCTGGAGCATGTCCAGGGAGGGGAACAGAACTGGAGAAGGGGCTGGAGCACCGGGAGCGGCCGAGGGCTTAGGTTGGATATTAGGAAAACTTTCTTCACCGAAAAGGTTACCACTGGCACAAGCTGCTCAGAGCAGTGGCTGCGCTTACAAATCTCTCTAGGGATTTATAAAACATGTGGCTGTGACACCTGGGGACATGGGCTAGTGGTAATGTGGCAGCGCTGGGGGAATCGTTGGACTCGAGGGCTTTGCCAACCTCAGTGACTGTGTGATTCTATGATCAGTAACAACTCCAGTGCGCCAAGTCACCATCGAATAAATGCACCACCACGTACTAACAAGCTTCCAAAGCATTTATTTTCACTGAAAAAGCTCAGCCCATTGGGCAGTAAATCCTCAACAAGGCCCCAGGCAGCCCGTATTGTCAGATATTAAAAATTTACTAAGGGGCTTGAAAGAAACTAAGTGCTGCCCGTTCCGGACTAGAGGAGGCAGCCGAGGGTCTGAGCCCGCAGGGAATAACCCCTCAGTCCCCCTTTGGCTCTGTTTTTAACCACGATAAAAAAAGGGTCACAAACCACTCAGCCCGTGTTCTCTCCCTCCCGGCACCACACAAGGGCACCGAGAACGGTCATCAATGGCGAGCGGCCCCTGCACAAGCAGCACCGCCCGCCCGCTTCGCGCTCAGGAGAGAACACCCCGCTCCTCCTCGTGGCTTGTGACGCCGATCAGGGAAGATCACTCTCCTCTAGTGACCAACTACAGAAATGATCCCTGAAAGTATAGTCTTAACTCAGCAACCCCCAACACCCGCGCCACACCCGCACGCAGCGCCCGCCAACACACGGCCACCCCGAAACACCCACCCCGAGCACACCCGGGACGGGTCCCCGCGCCCCCGCCCAGCGCCCGCCCCGCGGGAGCGCGCCCGGAGCCCCACGGGAGCGCTCGCCACCCGCGTGGATCAGTTTTTTGGGACACGCCCTCTCATTTGCATGTTCTGCCGCGGCTGCCC
>NW_021938453.1:0-3284 GCF_001715985.3 Manacus vitellinus
AGTGAGAGGTTTAAATTGTTCCCTCTGCTTGGTTTTTTTTCATGCACAGAAATGACAACAATAACAACTCATCACACGCATTAGTAAAGATCTCCAGTACCAAGAATGTTTGATGTTTCCAGGAGAAGACACTCTAAGAACCAGTGGCAGAGCATGAACAGTCACCAAATACACACAACTTGTGACTGGGAACAATTGGCCACAAGAACAGTTTGTCTGGGAAGAGAATGTGAAGAGAAAGAGGGAGGAAATGCAGGTTTATCCCAAAGCACGATTAAAATCTCCCTTCAGTGTCAGCTGTGTCTGTTGTGCTCACATTCCATTCCAACCTCCCATGGGGCAGTGGAGATGGAGATCAGCCCTGTGGGGATGGAGATCAGCCCTGTGGGGATGGAGATCAGCTTATGGGGATAGAGATCAGCCCTATGGGGATGGAGATCAGCCTGTGGGGATGGAGATCAGCTTGTGGGGATGGAGATCAGCCCTGTGGGGATGGAGATCAGCCCTGTGGGGATGGAGATCAGCTTGTGGGGATGGAGATCAGCTTGTGGGGATGGAGATCAGCCTGTGGGGATGGAGATCAGCCCGTGGGGATGGAGATCAGCTTGTGGGGATGGAGATCAGCCCGTGGGGATGGAGATCAGCCCTGTGGGGATGGAGATCACCTGGGCTGTGCCAGCTGCTCCCCTGGCAGGGAGCAGTGACACCCTGTCCCTTGGGGACTGTCACTGATGTATTCCTGTCCTTAACTCACTAAAATGCAGTTGGATCTCACAAACCCTTCCTCACTGTGAACCTAGGCCAGCAGGGATGTCCTGGGGGGTGTTTTTTCACCTGGAATCCTCCCAGCAGCTGACTGAGCTGCCGATGGGATCCCCGGGCTCAGGAGCAGCCCCACGTTATCTCACACCCCAGGAGCACCCACAGCACCCTCTGAATTCCCAGAGCAGCTGGATCCCGCTGGGCACTGCCCGTGGGGCTGAGCAGGTGGGTGCCCAGGGGGTGCCCAGGCCTATCTGCAGCACCAGCCCTCCCTCTGCTAATTGATGGCAGGTGTTAAATAATGTTAATTGGCATTTGCCCCTCCTTGCATTATTTTGGCATCCTTAGGCACCGGGAGCTGTTGCTCTCTCCAAACGTGTGTGCATAGCAACAGCCAAAGAGGTTTGATTTTCTTGCTCACGCAAAAATAACTCATTAATGCAAATTTGTTTGGCATCGGTGGTTCAGCTTGCCAGAGGCAAAGGGAAGGAGTCAGGTTCAATCCAAGTTTAATTGCTACAAAAGCTATTCTGGGCCTCATGGAAACAAGGTGATTCATGCAGACCACCCTGCTCTCCCAGGATGCCACACCCGGTCCGGGAGGCAGATGTGCCAAGGACAGGCAGAAGTTCCAACACAAACACAGCCCCAGCTCCCACAGAACAACCCCAGAGCCCTTCTGGGGGTTTTACAGGGAGTAAGGTTGGGGTTTAACCTCATTTCACTGACAGCAGAGACTCCACTGTGCCCCAGGTCCAGGATCCCTGCCCAGCTCACTGCACTGGGACCACCCTGGGACCACCATCCTGGGGGTGCAGGGGCACAGGGGGACATGACGTTGAGGACAGGACATGGCGCTCGGTGCTGGAGGTGGACAGCAGATCAACAAGAGCACCATTCATGCACACTTCAGATGGTGGAGGGAGATAGTAAGAAGGTGAATGCCAGAGGGGAAACTGCAATGAACTACGCAAATAACTGTGCAGCGACGGCCCTGGCGCAAAGAAGCAGGAAAAGAGAAAGAAAAGAAGGAAAGAAAAAAGAAAGAAAAAGAAAAGAAAAGATAAAAAGAAAAGAAAAGAGAAAGAAAAGAAAGAAGAAAAAGGAAAGAAAGAAAGAAAAAGGAAAAGAAAAGAAAAGAAAAGAAAAGAAAAGAAAAGAAAAGAAAAGAAAAGAAAAGAAAAGAAAAGAAAAGAAAAGAAAAGAAAAGAAAGAAGGAGAAAGAAAGACAATCTCAGAGATGGTAATACAGAAAGACTTAGAAAACAAGGGAAAAAAATATCTAAACCAAAGGAATAGAGGAAAAAAAATGCTTCCAGTGCAGATTGAATTGGGTATAAACCAGAAGGAAACAAAAGCTGTGGAGTGATATAAATTTTTAAGCAAAACTCGCCACTGACCTCAGATAACAAGGAACAGATCAAGGCAAATAATGGAAAATCAATGGGGGTAAAAGAAAACCCAGGAGCGAGTCTGCAGAGAGTTCCTGAAATAACAGAAGCAATGAAGGGCTGAGTCACCTTTGCAAGGAAATGGGTGTGAACAATTGAAAGAAATGATGGATGATTTTTCATGTCATCTGTTGTGTCAGAAGGGAAGGGGTTTGTTCCCCCGTCTCAGTAGAAAGAGAGAAGTTTGTTCTTTCTTGGAAAAGGGAAGTTCTAGAAACCCTCTGTCTCGTGTCATTTTTGCAACATGAGTGCATTGGATTTCCTGGAGTTACAGGGCTCGACTAGGAATCTGTGAAAATAAAAGTGCAGTAAAATAGTCCAGCTAGGATTGAGGGCACAGCACTTGATTGTATTTGTTTGAAGAAAGGCATTTCAGAATAACGAGGAGCGGGGTCCAAGCCCCCAGTTCAGCCCCACACATCCCCTGAGCTGTGGGGCTGGCAGGGACGGGCAGGGCAGGGCTGGGGAGCTGGGCTGGGGAGCTGGGCTGGGCTGGGGAGCTGGGCTGGGGAGCTGGGCTGGGCTGGGAGCTGGGGCTGGGGAGTGGGCTGGGTGGGAGCTGGGACTGGGAGCTGGACGTGGGCTGGGAGCTGACTGGCTTGGGGAGCTGGCTGGGAGTGGGTGGGGAGCTGGGCTGGGGAGCCGGGCTGGCTGGGGCTGGGCTGGGGAGCTGGGCTGGGCTGGGAGTGGCTGGGCTGGGCTTGGGCTGGGAGCAGGGCTTGGGTGGGGAGCTGGGGCTGGGCTGGGCTGGGCTGGGGAGTGGGCTGGGGCTGGGCTGGGCTGGGGAGCCAGGCTGCTGCTCCAAGGGGGCTGTCCGTGTGTCTGGCTGTGGGGTCTGACTGTGTGTCTTTGTGTGTCTTTGTGTTTGTCCATGGGGTCTGTCCAAGGGGTCTGTCCATGGGCTCTGTCCATGTGTCTGTCCATGGGCTCTGTCCGTGTGTCTATCTGTGGGGTCTGTCCGTGTGTCTGTCCATGGGCTCTGTCCATGTGTCTGTCTGTGGGGTCTGCCCAGGTGTCTGTCCATGGGGTCTGTCTGTGTGTTTGTCCATGGGCTCTGTCCGTCTGTCTGTC
>NW_021938454.1:0-2173 GCF_001715985.3 Manacus vitellinus
CAGCAGTGGGGAGACCCCCAGGGATCGGGGCACAGCTACATCTCATGAGGAGTGTCCAGGGAGCCCAGCATCCTCTTGGTGGAGGCAGCGAGGCGGGAATAGTCGTGGGGGATGCCATGGGAGGCGAGCAGGGGCAGGTGGTCCTCGCAGGGGGGCCGGCGGAAGAGGGGGGGCCGGCGCTGGTTCTCACCGTCCTGCAGGGACTGGGGCAGGTTGCGGCCCTGGCTCTCGGGCAGCAACATAATGCTGAGCACGGCCAGGATGGCGAAGGATGCGGCGAAACACCAGTGGTGGCAGGAAGAAGCCACGGCTGTTGGGATGGCGGTGATGGGCGCTGCCGCCTTGCCCACGAAACTGGCCCCCACGACCAGGCCCAGCCCGGCACCCCTGCGGGGGGAACACACTCAGAGGGGGTCCTGCCCCTGTGCCCCCCAACCCAGGGTAGCACAGGAGGGAGGTGGCTCCCCCCTTACCTGACCACGGTGGGGAGAACCTCACTGGCAAAGAAGATGCTGAGCATGGTGACAGCATGGGAGGCGGCCGTGCCCACCACAGAAAGGGTCAGGACAATGAGCTCCAGCAGGTCTGGGAGGGGGTGAAGCACCATCAGGGGTCAAATCCCGCACCCACCCCTCTCAGACATGCAGTTCCCTCCCCAGTTGGGGGCTGCATCCCTGGCGGTCCCCTGAGGGTCCTTACACTGGGTGAGGGCCAGCAGCAGGAGGGAGGAGATGCCCGTGAGGACGGTGCAGAGGAGGAGGATGGCGCGGCGTCCGAAGCGCTCGGCCGTCAGGCACACGAAGAGGCAGGCAGCCACCTCGGTGCCCACCAGCACCAAGTAGGAGGAGAAGAAGTGGGGCAGGTGGGGGGCCAGGTTGCGAGTGAAGCAGTGGCGGATGCCGGAGCCGATGAACCTGTGGGAGAGCGGCGTCAGGGGGCCAGCAATGAGACCCTCCCCCCCAGCAAGCACCTCTCAAGGGCCCCCTCCTGCCAATCGATAGCCGCGAAGCTCGAGAATGACCGTTCTTCCAGATGACTCTGGTGCTGAAGATCTCACAGACAGCGTGGTACCGGGGCTGTGGGGATCCCTCGGACAAGGCCTCCAGCTCTGCTGGGAGAAGGGATCCCAGGATAGAGTCGGCACTGCCCCACCACCCTCAGCACCATGGCTGTGGGGAGGGGTCCCAGTGTCCCATCACCCTTGGAGTTCCCCCACACACCCGTGAGGAGGCTGTCCTGGGGCCAGTTGTCCTCAGCCAGCGCCTGTAGGGTCTTCCTGGCCCTCTCCAGTTGCTGAGTGGCCAGCAGCCAGCGCGCTGACTCCAGCAGCAGTGCTGGGCACCTGGGGCATGAGTGTCAGGTCACAGAGCTCCCCAGGGGCCTGGCCCCCTCCAGCACTGACCCTCCCATCCGGCTTCAAAGCAACACTGCCCAGAAACCCTCAACTTCAAACCTGAGCAAACATTTACCCAGGGTGGAAGGGTTCCCACTCCCCTGGAGAGTCCCGGGCAGCCTTTGATCCCTGCTGTGGCCCTGGACAGGGTGTGCCTGGCTGGGAACAGCTTGGCAACAGCACCAGGCACAGCCCAGCCCCACACAAACCCCTGTCCAGGGGGTCCTTACCACCAGCAGGCAGCCAGCAGAGCCAGGATCATGGTGACGGCGCCCTGCAGCACCCGCCAGTCCGGCACAGCAGGGGCTCAGCCCTGGGCAGCAGCAAGCTCCGAAAAAGCGGATCCCGACAGATCTGGCCACCCCCTCGTCATCCCCCAGTCGGTGGGGGGGCTCACACAGCTCCAGCCCTGGCAGAAGGTGAGGAGTGCACTGTGGGTGCCATTGACACAGGACATCCTGCACCCTGGAGAATCATCCCAGAGCATCCTGTATCCCAGTGCATCCTACACCATGCAGCATCCTGCATCCTGGAGCATCCTATACCCTGGAGCATTTTGCACCCCAAAGCATCCTGTATCCCAGAGCATCCTGCACCTCAGAGCATCCTCAATCCCCACGCCCCTGTGGACCCTCCCAGTCACACTCACGGGCCACGTAGAGAGCGAGGAAGGCTCCTGCCAGTGCTGCCCCGAAGAGCAGCCGAGCCACCAGGACCATGAGAAAGTTCATGGCCAGTGCCACGGCGAGGCCCACGGGCACTGCCAGCGCCAGGGACAGC
>NW_021938455.1:0-20939 GCF_001715985.3 Manacus vitellinus
TCCTGAAACTATAAATGTTTTCACAGTAACACATGAAAAGCAAGAGCAAAAAGAGGTAATTCTAACTTTTATCAACTTGTGGAATATGCTAGAGATTCAAACTGTCACAGCTGTTCTCTCATTCAGCAATGACAGGACAGATTGGGATTTTTTGAAGAGTAGCAATTATGATGCCTATGGAGGTGGCACATCTCTCTAGAGACAGTAATAGCATGGAGGTTTGTGTCTCATCAATAGCCATGGTTAATGGTGTAACTTAATGTATAATTTTGTACAAAATAAGGAAACAGAAATTAACCAGGAAACACACTTACTGTAAGCATGTCTGATACATGCTACTTGTTTGTCTGGATTATTCTGTTTGCTGTCATTCCTGGATGCAAAAATGTGCTCTCTAGAAGTTGTTCCCTAAACAACCATGCTTTTTCTGGTATAGAAACCCAACTCATTCTACTATTCTAGTAGAGTACAGTTCCATACCAAAAAAAAGGTGGAGAATCATGGCTTGCCTCCAATGACCTAGAAAATTAAATAGAAGTTCAGCATCTTTCTGGATTACTACCCCCAAAAGTCAAAGCCCATTAGCATTTTCTGGTTTTAGGCACAGTTGCCAGAATTTTTCTTTGTTATACATTATTGAAATGTGTTTATATTTAAAAATAATATTGAAAACATTGCAGTGCCCATTAATTTAAATAATTGCATTTTTGTATATGATGAAGATTCCCTAGGACCTTAGACTCATGTAGAGCATCATGGCTGTCGACAGAGGAAATTCTCCCTTCTTCTGGTTTCCCATTCTTATCCCTATCCTCATGCCTTCACTTTCCATGCCATTCAGGGCATTTACACATTATGGCTGATAGATTTCTTTACTCTTTTTTCCTTATATTTGCTTTCCTTATTGTCTTTAGTTTTACAAGTGTGTAGGTTACCTACCAGTAATTGCAATTCTTTGAGGTGTGTAGTCCATACATACATTTCTATCCTGCTAGGTCTTCCCATCTTCAAGCCTTTTGAGACATGGTTTGTATCTCTGAAAATGAAAAGAGAATTGAATTGACCTGAAGAAGTCAGACTTTTGTCCAAAGTTGTAGCATAAGAAGGTCTTCTTCTTCCTGCATCTCCTGTTTAGATGACAAGAAGAAACCAAGGAACTTATTAAATTAAAAGCATGGAAACAAAGAGTAGGGATTGGCTTTTTCTGTCCTGTTATTTGTAATTTCATTTTGGTAGTTCAGCAACAGTAAGGTAATTTATAGACTGCAGAATTCTTTGGAGAGGGAGGTGGGGGAATGATAAATTTCATTTATTTTTGGCTTGTTAACCTTATTAATGAAAAGCAAATAAATTCTCCTCCTTCTCCCATGCAGAAATGTGGTGCTGCTCACAGCTTTTCTGAAGCCAGCAGTGTGGATGCAGCTGTTGGTCTGGAGATGTTTTTCCAGACTGAAAAATCACACCTACCTAAGGACTGTTTTGGAGAAAGTAGGAATCTTTTCTCTATTGTGTTAACACCAAATGAACCAGTGTTAAAAAATATCCACTTGGAACATGTCCAAATTAGCAGAATCTGTTTTCCTGCTCATCCCAGAGTTGACATCTGCCTTTGATTACCTGACCATCTCCTTAGACTCCATTGACTCTCATGCTTCAATCCTGCTGCCTTTACAGATTCATGGAGACTGTTTCTGGTGCAAAGCAGTGAACAGGGAGTGTAGTTGTAATGTCTCTGCAGTGGAATAAAGTGAAATAATCAGTAAAAATAATAATTGACTAACCTACTAGTAAGGTACTCTCTCTTTTTAAAACAAAAAGAAGAAATAAAGATATATAAAAGTAAAGGTGCTTTTTTCCTTGTGGCCACCAGCCTTTCTGCAGAAGAGCACAAAAGCTTATTTGTTTTTTCCATGTATGTGTTGCTCTATTAAAAGAGATTAATTTTGCATACAAGTTTTTTCTTTTCTTTATATTTAGATCATTTCAACCACAGCATCACCTCATAGGTAAAACAGCACATTCTTTCTCTAGTCTGTAGAAGCTCTCTTTGAGATGCCCTATACTGTTTTGATTCCATGTTTCAGCATTTTCCATAGACCAATATACTGTTCTTTCTCTTTTCAGATTGTGGTAAATGTGTCCCATGCTGTGTAGTGGATATCACTAAGTTTCCAGGCCGAAGTTGGTGGTACTTCAGGAAAACCTGCTACAGAATTGTTAACCATAGCGGGTTTGAATATTTTATGATTTTTGTGATAGTATTGAGCAGTGCAGCACTGGTAAATTGCATTTAATTTCTCTAATTTTGCATTGATTGTTGTCAGTAAAGGAAAATAATAGTATTTGATTGATTTCTTCTACTCTGACATTCCTTCCAGCAGGGAGAGAAAAAAGTGTAATAAATGCATCCCTTAACAGTGATAAGACTTTCCCCCAGTTAGATAAGATATTTAAATATATGGATTTAACTATATGGAATTGTAGTTTTTCATGGAACATAGTTCTTCCTACACTTGTGCGTTAATTACAAGGCTAAACCAGAGTCTGAAATTACTTAGCACTTTTAAATAAAATAATAGCACCTCTAAATATTTAAAGCGTTTTTAAAACATTATGATTAGAATCTCAAAGTGAAGTTGGCTGTAAACTCATAGGTGAGGTAATGTTTTGTTGCTACCTTGATCAGATCCATTTCTACTCAAAAATAAGGGAACTTCTGTGATTTGAAAGCATATTCACTGTCGACTGAAAGTAATTTGTTAAAACGAATGTTTTATAATGCAGAAGGAACACAACCAAATAATCTGAAAGGGATCTATGTGGTAAATGTCAGAATTTGCCAAATAAAATCTGCTCTGTGTACGTTAAGTTCAGGTTGTTCACTGAACCATAGATTTAAACTGTCTGCTTTTAAATTCCCATGGCAAAATCACCAAGGGAAATCCCTGGGATTTCTGTAAGGCCTCCTCTCTAGTTATGTGGAACCAAACTGAAGGAAGGAAACTGTATTATTCTTTATTGTACTCTAAGTTCTAAGTTGAACACAAAGCTAATTGGTACCCAGGTGCAAAAATTACACAATACAACAACATTTTCTTGTCATCGAAGATGTTTAACAATGAGAACTTTCACATTTCTAAGATACTGTTGTCCTCTTGCAAAAAGGGACTTGTCCATTTTTTGTTTGGTTGGGTTTCTTTGTTTATAAAGTTGTATGCTGGTAGGGAATTTTCTGAACCAGTTAGAACAAAGAAACATAATGGTGTCCTTGCCTTGAAAGAAAATTAGAGAGGTGATCACAGAAAGAATGCACAGAAAAGTCCATGGTGAGTGCTCAGTGCTCAGAGCAAAAGAAGAGTAGTTAGGAATTTAAGTAGATTCTAACTTTTTAAGGTAACAGCAATTAAGAGTAGGTAGACAAGGAAAATACATCACTGCTAATGAGCAGGTGGTTTGACTGGTAGATGGAGATCAAGGTAGCCAAGGTTTAGCAGGCAATAAGAGGACACATGATCAAACTTACTCAAGAAAAAAGGTCAGAAATGGCAAATAGGTTTATGCACATGAATGCCAGTTGTTCTCATTTACCCACACTCAAATGAACAGTCCCATGGGCACAGGGACAGCTCTGCTCTGGAGGCATTTCTCCTAATTGTAGCACAACTGGAAGACCCCTTTAGATCCAGAAGCAGAATCACTGTTTTCTAACACTGCAGAACAGGAGTGCATAAGTTTTATTGGATTATACCTAGGAGCATCTCTGCTCCTTGTTTTTTCAGTGGTCTATGCTCCTGCTCCACCTTTCCCATGGCCTTTTAGATGGGTTTTTAGGCATGTCTTAAGTGCAGGGGAGCAAATCAGGTCTGCTGTTAATACCTCAATGAAGTGGGTAGGGGAGAAGTGGAGGCTTGGTGAGGAAATAATGCAAGATGTAAAAGGAATTGGGAGTAGATTTGCAATATCAAAAACTCAAAATTAATTAGGCAGGCAGCAAATGCATTAAACACAAGCAAACACTGATGTGAACAGCAGCGATCAATAAAGCATTTTCCTAAAACCTCAAGGTCAAGGTTTAGGTGAAAAAACCTGTAACTCCAGGAATGAACAGTTCCAGCTAAGGAGTTTGTCATTCTTTTCCATGTGTGTATTACAACTCTGCAGGCTGACTAAAGATGACTCATTTGGAAGGTCAGAGTCTGAAAGACAGTGGTTAATGTGTTCAAGTCAGGCTTTATTGTGAAGAATTTAGACCAACACCTTCAAAATTATCAATTACATTGGGAAGCCAGAATGTGGTAGCCACAATTGCCCATCCTCAGACAAGTTTTGAAATGTTGAGCATAAAAACCTGAAAGTATTTGATTTTTCAACAACCTGAAAATGAGATTGCTCTTATTTTACAATTCATTTTTTTACTTCTAAGTATAAAACTAAGTGGAGGTTGCCCATAATTTAATATGAAATGGTTGTAATCAGACAAACTGTGTATTCTTGTGCAATTTAGGAATAATTTTCCATGCAACTACTGACCTGTTTGAATTCTGAAATTCCAGGCATTTGAAGATATTCACCTGCAGAATAGAAAAACAGTGAAACTGATCCTAGATTATGCTGACAAAGTATTTACCTACATCTTTTTGATGGAGATGCTTCTGAAATGGGTAGCTTATGGATTGCAGAGTTACTTCACAAATTCCTGGTGTTTGCTTGACTTTGTCATTCTATGTGTAAGTATTATATTCAACTTGTCATACATTTTGATTTTTGACATTTTCTGTCTGGATAACTACATGTAACTTCTAATTATGGATAACTACAAATGTGATAGACAGTTTCCAAAAGGTGAAAAATCTGCAATTTAAAGAGACCTTAGGACAAATTTAAATTGAAATTTTCAGCAATAACGAGGAGTTGTTTGAGAAAATTTCATTAGGTGTCACCATCACTGAGGACCATGATGGCTCTAAAAACCTTTTCAAGTGGAGAGAAGGAGTTCAATTAGTGATCAGAAACAAAACTAAAATAAATTACTTAAAACGATAGAAGAATGAGAAACTACTGGCAGTTCTGGACTAGATCATCTTAAAGGTCCCTTCCAACCCAAACCATTCCATTAATCCATGATTTTGGCATTTAGAAACAGAAAAAAGGTAGAGTTGCTTCCTTGAAAGAGAAGAAACTTAGATAGTAAGGGGAGTTGAAAAGTATTGTTGGAAAAATCATTTACCAGAATGTTAAAGACGTAGGAAAGAACTTTTTGCTTTGCAAAAGAGAAATCCCAGCAATCCTTTGCATATTTATAAAGATACACGTTGAAAACACCAGTAGCGAGATAAATGCAGTATTCAATTCCTACATATTTCTTATGAATTCAGACAATATTAATTATTATAATCTTGCCATATAAAAGTGAAACATCTATGCTTGTCAACATCACACTGGGAAGATTCTGAAGTTAAGTATTTAAAGAAAAGGACATGTAAACAGATGACTGATGGTAACATCAGAGTAGTTTTTTGATGGCTTCAGAATAGTCAGCATTGAAAGTTGTGAAGTAGGAGGAAATTTCAACACGAAGGTCTAATATTATGGCTATTTATAAAGAATATGTACCATGACTTTAGGTTTTTTTAAAATATATTAGAAAAGAATGAAGTAAAATTACAATAACTTTGAATTTAATGTGTATTTTCTTAATTTGACTTACTGATCAAAGATATTGTAACATTCAGGTAATGATTGTTTGCTAACACAAACAAGGGAAAATTTGTTTACCATTTAATAATCCCAGTTCCAATTCTATGAACACAGCTGTCATTTGTTTCCTGGGGACTAAGTCATGATCCCAAAGATGTATCACCTTGTTCCTCTTGGAGTGGCCTGAAATCTCTCAGGACTCTTAAGGCATTGAGGCCTCTACGAGCTTTGTCAAGATTTGAAGGGATAAAGGTAAAGATATTGGGGGTCGGTGTGAATTTTTTGTAATGGCTGCATTTGAAGATGTTTTTGAAAATGACAACATAAAATTCACTATTATTTTCATTCATTTTGTTCAGGTTGTTGTCAATGCACTCCTTGGAGCTATCCCCTCAGTCTTCAATGTTTTGCTCGTCTGTGTTGTCATTTGGCTCCTATTTAACATTCTAGGAGTAAAATGGTTTGGGAAAAGATTTTCAAAGTGCATACTCCAGGAAGGAGATATCAGTCTCATTAATGACAAAACTGATTGTGAGTCTCATGGTGGAAAATGGACAAATTCTCCTGTAAACTTTGATAATGTTGGGATGGGATACTTGGCTCTGCTCCAAGTGGTGAGTTCTATAAAAACATTCTCAGTTTTGTTTTCTTCAAGGAAATGGGTTGAGCAGCACAACCATGGGACACCACTATGCTTCTGTTTATCCCACTGAAATTGGGGATATTTTTTAGCTTCCATATATATTTTCCTTGTTGGTGACCTGCTCAGTTCCTCCTACAGAACACTTGAGCATATGCAACCTTGTATTAAAATCAAGAACTCTGTTTCATGACTTTTCAATTTTGTTTTAATTTTGATTAACACTCTAAGCCCGAAATAGTCTGCAAGTTACTGAATTAAAAATATTCTCATTTTCTCTAGCTTAGATTGGATGAGAAAGAAAATCAGGGCACAGTTTATTTATATTTTCTTTTGCTGTAGAAGTCATGAAGGATTGGGATACTAATTTATTGAGCTCCCTAACAGGACAACAAAGGAGAGAAAGGCAATTTTTAAGTTGGCTGTTATCGCTGTATCTTTTTTAGCTGAAGTTCTTTGCCCTGGATCCTCTAAAGTATTCTATGATTCTGCAGAGTTGCTAAAAATTGCAGGAAGGAATTGTCTGCTGTTTTCTCAGAAATTGTTTTTATACTTTCACATTATATTTATAAGTTAAGGTTAAAATTTTACTGATTTTTTTTACAAAAATTTTGAATTTAATGAGAGTTAACATTAACATACATTTCACATGAGTTATGGGTTTTTTTGTTTTCTTTCGGGAAATATTTTTTCTCTTTACTAAACTCCAGTGATACTTCCCAGCAGATCTTTAGAAGTGATGCATATTTTTTATGGCACACTGCTAATTTTCTGCAACTATCAACACATTTATATTAGCTATACTTGATTTTTCTCAGTGATAACAAACTTAATAATGCATTTTTTTCAGGCAACTTTTAAAGGCTGGATGGACATTGTGTATGCAGCAGTGGATTCACGTGAGGTATGTCACTAAAATGAGAATTTTGTTCTTTTCCCTTTTCTTCTTCCCTCATCTTTTTTGCAATATCAAGTCAAAAATACAAGTGGTTGAAGGCATCCAGCTACGCAGTGAAACAATAATCCTTGGAGTACCAAAAATCTGGAACTTAGACAAAAGAAACTGGTCAAAGTAGAGTGACACCACACAGAAGCCTGCTATGTCAGGAATGCAGAGGAGGAGAGGTTGCAAGCTTTGTGCAAGTCTCTTTTGGAAACAGAATACAGAAGCTCTTGGAGGGACTGTGCAAATTTTCTTCCTTTTTAAACATGTACAGGAGCATTGAAACAGCATGCAGCTAGAGCAGTTATTTCAGGAGTTTTTCTTCCCTATGTTTGACACCCTCACTATTTCTTCCCCCTTTGCATGTGCTGTTCCTCACTCTCTTACCAGGACAGTGTGTTTTAACTTCTCTATGTTTAACTGAATTTATCTTTTTCTCACTCCTTCAGTCTCTGTGCTCTTGACTGCAGTGAAATAGTTGCTGATTAACGTGATTGTTCCTTGTAGGGCTGATCTTAGTGAGCTGGGGCTTTAGAATTGCCTCTTGTCTGGGACAGCATTCCAGAGGATGGCTGGTCACCATTGTGTTTAGTCTGAGCTGTTGTTTTTAATCAGGGCATTCACAGGATCCCTTCTGATTGGAATTGGTTCTTTATGACTTAAAAATTTGCTAAAGCTGTATTTGTCTCTATAGCTCTGCTTGTCACTATCTTTACAATCAGTAGCAAGATAGAACAAGAGAGTGGTTCTATCTGTACATCCAGGTAAAGATGTAAATGCATGAAAATAATTTATCCCTCATGACAATAAAAAGATCTGTTATTATAAATTTGAAATGGTAAAGCTGTGATTATCTCCTTTTTACCAATATTATTTTCTGGTTTGACTTTTTTTAACAGATCAATGAACAGCCAAAGTTTGAAGCAAGCCTACACATGTACCTATACTTTTTGTATTTCATTATTTTTGGATCTTTCTTCATGCTGAATCTTTTCATTGGAGTGATTATCAGCAATTTTAACCAACAAAGGAAAAAGATAAGTACTAGTTGAACTAACTCAGTGTCTCCTGTAATCCAGATTTGATTAAGTGAATGCTGGTTTGACATGTAGATGTCTAACATTTTGAAATAACTGTTTAACTGGATAAATTTAAAACAATAACACTTGAAACCAAATTTTGCAAACAGGAGCCTTTTCCTCAAGGCTTTTAGCAATTTGCCTGTAAACTCCATTTTCCTGCCAAGTCCTTAATTTGTTCTGAGTAGAGGACAAGGAGGAAGGAGGGAGTAGCTTCAGAAATAAGAAGCCAAAACCAGGTTGAATTCTGTCCTGATTCATTTAGATGTTAAAGCATCCAGAATGGAAAGGAAAATTGAGTAAGTTATTTCACTTGGACGACTTAAAACAAATAAACCTCTTGCTCATTCAAAAAAAGCAGACCCCAACAGGAGGTTTACAATTTCAAGATTCACTTTTGGAAGACAGAATCTCTACAGGAACCCTTTTTTATTTCCATAGCCCGACTCATACACCAAGTGTCAGAGCATTGCTGCTCTGGGTAGAGAGAGAGAGCAATAAAGCCCACAAGAAATTCTTCTGCTCTCTGCATTTGAACAGAGAAAGGATATTTGGGGGTTGAGGAACAACAGTCCAACTTCACTCTAAGAATTTCCTTTTCTAACAAAGTCCCAGTTACAATAATCCAACCAGATAGAAACAACAGTGCTTTAGTAGTTTATAAGCCTGAACATTTACTGGAAGTTTATGTGGACCTAACACTTTTTTCTTAGTACATGCTGTGATTGACATTTTTTTCTTTGTCATTTTTTTCTCTTCCATTTCATTGCTGCTTCTTGGGGATTTTCCTTGTGATTCCATATAATGAAGTCAAATGGAATTTTCAGACGTCTTTCCAGAGTTATTGAAATTGCAGATGCCCTACTGAACATTCTTGTGTGTTTGTTCTACAAAATGCTGATCACTCAGTGCTTTTAGGATTGATGAGTGGCTTCTGAATCCTGGGTTCAAAGTGATTGCTAAGTACTATAGAGGGTGTAGATGGGAATAAGAAATTCATTGTCAGGAACCTCCTGTAGAACTGGGTCCATCATCCTCCATTTACCTGCTAGTCCAGCAATACCCTTCTTTTTCTACCTTCCCCAAAAATAGAAAGTATTTCCCTTCTTGGTAAATCGTATGTAATTTTTTAAAATATGAAATAGATTTGTAAAACTTCAGAAAGGCTCTCACACTTGAGGGAACTGACTTGGGAACACTGCCTAGACTAGACTGTCATGATCAGACCCAGATCAGCTCTTTCCAATACATCTTTTCAAAGATCAAGGGGAAAAGGAGAAATAGTGAAGACACATTTTGTCTCTGTGCCCTCTTAGGTCCCAATCAGGACAGCTGTAACTTACTCTTTTTTACAGAAAGTTGCTGGAATTTATTTAGGGAACTGCTTAAACTTCAGCTGAACAACAATATTCTTTCCCTTTACTTAGGTGGAAAGGATCTATTTTTGACTGAGGAACAGAAAAAGTACTATAATGCCCTAAAAAAACTTGGATCCAAGAAACCTCAAAAACCCATCCCAAGACCATTGGTGAGATTATCTTAAGTAGAACATGGCAGAAGATACAACGATGGTGACTATTTTTGAACTCAGTAGCCCAGGCACAGGGAAATAAACTTTGCCTTAGAGCCCATCATCTTCCTCATTCAATGTAGTATTTACATTTTACTGTCTTTTTCTTAAAAGAGTCTTTCTTTGTGGGTATTAATTAGGGAAATTTATATCCTATTTATGACCTATCCAAATGTATAACCTGTTTATAAAGGTTCATAATTAGTATTTGAGAACCATACCATGACCTTGGTTACTTAAGTTGCATGATGTTGCTTCTGCCACGAGATTGGATTATTGCAGGTGAGAATGAATAGAGAATAGCACATGCCCCATGGCAATTATTTGCTTTTAAATACTCTTATGTTTTATTTCTTTTAGTTTCTTAATTTTAATTCCAGGCTTGGATTTTCATAATAACTATTGAGAGTTTTTCTTGCTTATGACATTTTAATTTGAATTGCTTATCCTAAAATATCTGCTTCAATAAATATTTCTATTAAAAGAGCAATCACAATGTACTCTGGATGTATTTCCTACTTTTTTATACGCACACACACACACACACACACATATACATATGCCAATGTGACTTTTCACTGAAGATCTAAAGAAATCACCCAAAAATGCTTCTAGTAGCTTATTGTTAAATTTATATTATCTTAAGGTCCTTTTCCAAGCACAAATTACTGATTAATATTTGAATGCGGTTCTTTTTCTCTCCACAGAATGCATTCCTGGGATTGCTGTTTGATATCGTAATGCACAAAGCATTTGACATCATCATTCTGATTTTCATCTGCCTAAATATGGTTGTTATGATGGCAGAAAATAACCAGGAAGGCACCAAGGAACTTCTGAATAAAATCAACTATTTTTTTGTGGCTTTATTTACAGCAGAATGTGTCATAAAAGTGCTGGCCTTAAGACAGCATTACTTCAAAAGCGGCTGGAACTTATTTGATTTTATTGTTGTGGTCCTTTCAATAGTTAGTAAGTACCAATCACTAAATCAGGTAATGTGTCTTACCAATATTGAGCCAAATTTCAGTATGAAGTAACCACTTAGATATATTTGATAAACAAATTCCAGATCCACTGTACCTTTTCAAACTATATGCTAAGTCATTCCTTCTAAAAGGATGTATTTTTGTTTTCCCTTACAATTTTGCACAGTACTAAGAGGTAAATGGAGTTTTCAATTTTTACTTTTCTTAAAGTATGTTTTATTGAGTAATTAACAGAGCAGAAATTTAATTAATTAACATCTTCTCTACATTACTGTACTTTACCTGTTGTCTGACTGTCTTTATGCTTTCGATTTACATGTTATCATGGTAACTGCTGTTTTCACAGTAAAAGTAAATTCATGTTAAAAATACATTTGCTTGAAAAATGAGAAAGATGTATTTAATTTTTCCTGGACCTACTTTACAGAGGGTAGATCCTGATTGCTGATTTAGAAAGCTCAGGAAAACATAACTGCTCAGCACCATTCTAAATCTGGGCCAATACTTGTGAGTGTGAAAAGTCTCACTAAAACTGACTTGGCTTTTTTGGCTTTTCAGATAAGATTAGATGCTGATCATGTCCTCTACAAAGGGTCATAGATAGCTCTAGTTTCTTGTACAGTATATTTGGTTTGTTCTTCCCGCTCAGGCTCAGGTTATATCACAGAATAAAGGACAGGAAAGAAAAACTGCTCTGAGATCTCTGTTTTGTGCCTAAGCACAGTAACCCTTTGCTGTCCCGTGCAACCCAGGAAAATGATGACTCCTTAACTCCTCTGTTTGCAATCATTTGCATTCCTGCTGTACCCTTACTCTGTTAGTAGGGTCAAAGAACAGGGTGTAATGGGGGATAAATGCTAAAAGACAGTTTTTCTTTAGAATCCTCTTGGCCTCCTCTGCTCTCCTTCAAGTACCAAGCATTAGTCAAAGCCTCACATTTAGCATGTGATCAGGCCTGTAAAGAAGCAGCAGACAGCAGCTAGGAGGCAATCCCCACAGCTTCCAGCACAGGAGCTGAATGGAGCTAAAAGGATTTTTCAATACTTGAGCAATGAACGCCGACCTTCACCCCTCTGGCTTAGAGAAATCTGGGAGGATGCAGTTTCCAAACTATGCATCATCTTGAAAACTCTTTAATATTGAAAGCTATTTGTCTTTCTTTTCCTAAGCTGTCTTGTAAGCAGTTTCAGTATTGATGATGTTTGTGTGGAAAGTGGTGTAATATGGTCAGTGTTACTTCTGACACCTAAAGCACAGAATATAACAAAGCAGACAACAATTTAACTAATATGGCTTGACAACATTTTGTTTTCTTTCTCCTTTCAAAGGTATTGGAGTTTCTGAAGCCTTTAAAAAATTCATCTCTCCTACACTTTTGAGAACTATTCGTTTGGTGCGAATTGGCCGAATCCTGAGATTGGTTCGAAAAGCGAGAGGACTTCAAACCCTTCTCTTTGCATTACTGATGTCTCTTCCTGCACTGGTCAACATTGGCCTTTTGCTTTTCCTAATTATGTTCATTTATGCCGTTGTAGGCATGGCAAACTTTGCCTGTCTTCCCTGGGAAGGTGGGATTGATAACATTTTCAACTTTCAAACCTTTTCTGGAAGCATTCTCTGTCTCTTCCAAATTACAACATCAGCTGGCTGGGATAGTCTTCTGGCCCCTTTGTTAAATGAATCTGTTACATGTGCTCCCAACTTAAATTTAACAGAGACAGATAAAACTACTTGCAAAAATAGACCATTTGGTATTTTTTATTTTGTAAGCTATGTCATTATATCATTTCTCATTGTTGTAAATATGTACATAGCTGTCATTTTAGAGAACTTCAATGTTGCCACCGAAGAAAGCACAGATCCTCTTTGTGAGGAGGACTTTGATATGTTTTATGAGACCTGGGGAAAATTTGATCCTCTGGCAACACAGTTTATTGACTATTCTGCTCTTTCAGACTTTGCAGATGCTCTGGCAGAACCCTTGCGCATTCCAAAGCCCAATAACATCCAGCTCATATCCATGGACCTCCCTCTAGTGAGTGGAGATAAGATCCACTGCTTGGATATCTTGCTTGCTTTCAGTAAACGAGTCTTGGGAGAATGTGGAGATTTTGATACACTTAAATTACTGATTGAAGAAAAATTTGTGGCTGCCAATCCATCTAAAAGATCTCACAGGCCAATTTCTTCTACATTTAAGAGAAAACAAGAGGAGGTATCAGCAGTTATTATCCAAAGGGCCTTCAGGAGGTATTTGATACAACGTTCTTTCAAAAATACATCTTTCTTATGCCATCACAGACAGAACAGTGCTGTCTTTGGAGAAGACACACTTAATGACAGTAGTGGCAGGAAGATACATAAATCAAGGCCTGTTTCTTCCATATCTCTCCCTTGACTTTATGTTGCTGTTGCTCAAACCAATAAGCTGGACACATAAGGTTACCTCAGGCTGCAGCATTTTTGACTTTTAAAGCAAAGTCACTGATTTTCAGATGGAGACAATATGTGAATCCCAGAGCAAAATACTCTGAATTTAGAATAATGATGGCAGCCTTCAAGTATTGGGATTGTTCAAATTTTCAAATTCTTAAAATGATTAAGATCTGAAGAACTATGTCATAAATATTGGAGGAAAATCAAACCATAGAACGTTTTATCCGCTACTGAATTAGGTGGGTTAATTTTTCACCTGCCAGTTTTGTCCTAGTTCACGTGTTTATGGAAGAAATCCATAAAAGGTTGGTTGTAAGCAGAGATTTATAAACACACAAGGCTCTAGAATAATGTAAATCTCTTTAGAGATAACCAATATTTCCAACTAGGCTTTATTGTAGCAAAATGGACTAATTACTTCACTTCTGTAATAGAGCTCATTCAGGAAACTCGAGTATAATCAGCCTCTAACTTTGATGGTTTTGGGACCATCCTCCTCCTAGCATGTGTAGGTGGATTTGTTTATGCTTAAGAATTTTGGAAGTGTCTTTATATATGCACCTAAATGGATTTAACAGATCATCCTCAGTTGCCTGTGCATAGAAGTTGTATATAATTTGTTCTTAGTATCATTCAGTGTATGAAAATTGTCATAATCGTAGTTACCAAAATCAAAAGATGTTATACAAGGGGTATTGCTTCCAGAAAATCTTGAGAATCATTGTACATAAATTTTCATCATCATCCAAATGTCATAGAAAGCATTACTTAGTATTCTGAAAAGGAGTTCATGGTATATCTTATGAGACAACATTTAATAAAAGCTAGAGGAAGCATTTATTTGATTGATTCTGAAAAAAAATGCATGAAGAATGTGTAATAATATTTTAGTGATTCTTTTGCAGTTTAGGTTATTCAGATGAAGTGTCATGGTGGATTCAGGACCACTAATAAAATACTACTGGTTTAGATTCTTCAATAAAGAGTTCAGATGCTTAATATGTCTTTTGTCTGTTTTGTAAGGAGTATCTTCAGTTTCATTTATTACAAGACATAATCTGTTCTTGGAGGGGTAATATAATTTTCCAGAAGTAGCTACCTATTAGCACAAGAAATCAAAATGTTTCACTTTTTGCAGGGAATCAGAAAAGATTTATCATTTTGAGGCCAAGAAGAGCAGGAACAATAAGGTAATTACTCAATTTTTACTGTCATTTCCTGTGTTAAATACTATTAAATATGACAGATATTGTTAAATCTAAAATAATTTCAGGACAAATAAAGACATAGGAAAGCTAAGAGTTTAAGAGTCCAGATACAGTATGGTTTGAATGGGCTTTATTATGGTTGAGCATCGGCTCCCCAGGGAACTAGTGGAGTCACCATCCCAGGAAATGGGACCTCTTAGCATAACTCAGGAATTTGCCCTTTGGAGCTCCCACACTGGGCAGAGGGATGCAGAGATATTTGGTGGCTCTGCTTGAGACCTGCTCCTGTCCAGCTTGTGTTGTTTCACGCAGAGTGATGCTTGTGAGGTGAAACTCTTTATTTTGTTCTTTGAGAGCTGGACTGAGCCGACAGCTGTTGTTCAGTGATCAGGTACCATTAGATGGCAGCATTTAGTGTGGTTTAAAATGTGGTCAATCTTCGGTGAATGAGGTGTCACACTTGCACACTTCTGCCCAGGGGTATTAAATTGATTGCAAAAACTTTAGAAAAAAGTCACAGACCACTATGTCCTTGACAGAAGCAGAGGGGAGTGAGTTAAGGCAGGCACCTGCCAAAGAAGCAAATGGTGGGCTGTGTCCACAAGGTCATATGTAACAGCTGCCTCCCAAACACTATATGAGTTTTGAGCAGGCAGACATGGCCAAGGTGTTTTTATCTTCCTGCCATGGCAGCTGAGGGCCACCACTTACCCCTCTTTGACCAAAATGGAACACTCGCAGATAATCATCTTTGCCCGAGTAGCACTCAAAACAAATCCATCAAAGGGGCCAACACACACCAGAGAAACAAAACAAACTAGAGAGTCCTTCTCAGTGTCAGAAGCCCGGCAAGTGGGGCTGGGGCCACCAACCCCTGCGGCCCAAGGATGGGCCCCACAGCAGCCCAGCAGAGCCAGCGCCCCCACACCAGTCCCCGCCAGGAGAGACAGCTCTGAACAGCTGCGGGGGAAGGAGGGGGGAGCAAAACTTCCCGTACACAATGCCCCCATCTCTGTCCTGACTGTTTCAAAGCCTCTGGGGAACACGCCTTTGCAGTCCACACTGAGCAAAAGTGGCCTCATCGGGGGTCAGACTTGTACTAGGCCAATGTCTGCTGGCCTAGGCCTACAGTCAAATTCGGAGTTCAAAGACTCCGTCAAAATACTTCCATCCCACCTCCCTGGACCCCCAGAGGGATCCATACGGGCGAAAGCTCGGGTAGGCAAGACTGTACCTGCACCCTGTTCCATTGGCCGTGTGCCAGTGGTGCGGGACACCAAAAGCTCCAGCTCCCGACCCTGCTGGCCAAAAGCCTCTAACGCTGCATGTTCCAAGCGTAGTTAACGCTCCAGGCCATCAATTTGCTGCTCCCGGGCCGCTACTTGGCCCCACAAAGACACAATCTCCTGGTCCAGGGCTCCAAATCCAGTCAGCAGAACCCATCCCACCTGGCCTGCCCCTGTCACAGACCTCACAGCGAGCCAGGCTACCGGGAGAGACACCGTGGTAAAAAAGGCAGCTAGAGAGGCTGAAGATGTCTCATGACACAGGGGGCCGGTGACATGGCCCCACAGTCCTTGATCTCCTCTGCAACCACTGCAGGGTTACTCTGGGGAACTGCCAATTCTACACCAAAAATGTAAGGTGAACGTACTCATGTATTCTTACCAGGAATTCCAAGGCAGTGGAAGGATTAAAAAAAAAGGTTTATTTCCGATACAAGGACCACTTTTTTATGATGCAATGCATCAGGCCTCCAGGGGAAAAAAGGTGAGTTCCTGCCCCCTCAGGGCCCCTTTTATCCTCTCTGTTTCTACTCTGCCTTCCCAAGGCCTCTGTGTATGTCCGGACTATCTTCTCTCACGTATCAGAGAGAAAGGCTCAGAACTTCTCTTGCTATGCAGGGGGGAAAAGCATTGAAATTGCCTTGGAGAAAGAATTACAATTTAGGCAGAAAGCCTTCCTAGCAAAAACTGACTTTCTAACTTTCCGTCACAAATTGTTCCAAAATTGTATCTATCCCTACATATATCTTCATCAATGACACAGACAAAGGAATCAAGTGCACCCTCAGTAGATTTGCAGATGACACCAAGCTGACTGGTGCACTTGATACTCCAAAAGGATGGAATGCCATCCAGAGGGACCTGGATAAGCTCTAGAAGTGGGTCCATGTGAACCTCATGAGGTTTAACAAAACCAAGTGGAAGGTGCTGCACCTGGATCGGGGCAATGCCCAGTATCAATCCAGGCTGGGGGATGAATGGATCAAGAACAGCCCTCTGGAGAAGGACTTGGGGGTGCTGGTGGGTGAGAGGCTGGACATGAGCCATCGATGTGCACTCCCAGCAGAGACCTGATTGTGGCCTTCCAGTGCCTGAAGGGAGCCGACAGGAAAGATGGAGAGGGACTAATTACAAGTAGTGCCGTGTAGTGACAGGACAAGTGATGACAAGGGGGAATGGTTTCAAACTGACAGAGGGAAGGTTTAGATTAGATATTAGGAAGAAATTCTCCCCTGTGAGGCTCTGACACAGGTTGCCCAGGAAAGCTCTGGATGCCCCATTCCTGGAAATATTCAAGGCCAGGTTGGGTGGGACTCCAAGGAACCTGGTCTAGTGAAAGGGGCAGGAGGGTTGGCACTAGGTGATCTTTAAAGTCTCTTCCTGCCCAAAACAATTCTGTGATTCTGTGGGTTTTTTGTTGGTTTTTAATATGTAAAGCTGTTTGGTATTACACAGTTTTTACAAGTTGCATTCTTGACATGTTGAAGTTTAGACTTTAACTTTACAGGGAGCTACAGCAACAAATAGGTTTGAAACCAAGTGGCTAGGCCTCTTATATTTGTCATTTCATCATTCTGTTATGTTGGGAGCCATGCAATAAAAGGTGAGATCTCATAAACTGTCTTAGCAAGACTGCAAGAAACGCTGAAAATCTTTTAGAGATTGTAGGAACAATATTTTGCTTTTAGCATTTTACTCTTGAGAAATGAAAAAGCTTCAAGAATACTAATACTGTTTTTCCAAACACTAAGAGGAACACAGGGAATAACTTGAATTTCAGGCACTGACATAATTTTCAGACTTCTTCAGTGTACATTAGGTCATTAGGCAGAGAGCTACTTTGTGTAACAATGCATTTAATGTGTACTTCCCATAAAAGCTATTTCCTGTTGTTCTGTAAAGTCAATTCGCTGTTTGCTAAATACCAAATTTCATGTCTGTGTGATTTCTTATTTCATTGCAGAGCACAAAAAGAAAGGAAATGTCAAACACACAAATTAGTGTCTGGACAAATACACCATGTACTTTACACACTTAAATTCTTTCCTAAGGCAGTCTGGGGTGCACCTTTTGTTCATCTCACAGATATTTATTTGCCAGAGCCCCTCATTGTTTTCTGTGACAGACTCATGCCTTTAGATATTTTGCATGATATCAGTTTCTCTGTGTGTTCTTTTTGGTTTTATTGTATATGTAATATTTAGTTATTCTATGTTCCAAGTGTAACAAAGAAGATGGATTTCTCCACTCCTTCTCCTGTGTTTTTTTTGTTTGTTTGTTTGTTTGTTTTTGTTTGTTTGTTGGTTTTTGGTTTTTTGGGGATTTTCTTTGCCTGGTGTCCCGTATTACTCTTGTTCCAGGGTTATGATATTTTGTAAGATATTCCTGGAATCTCATCTAGGTCTTGCAATTAGTCAGCCTTGAAAGTAAGGAGAATCCCAAAGCTTCTGGCCAGCAATTGAATTAATTCAGCCCATGAAGGATACCTTTGAGATTGTACTGGAATAAATGAGTGTGCATTACTTAGAAATCACTCTTAATGGGATCTGCCAGAGGTTATAGTGTTTCCTAAATTGCGGGAATGGCATTCCCTGTATGCCAGTTTTGGTTAGGGACAGGAAGGAGGATTGAAGTTGCAACTGTAGTGAACAGAATCTCTGCAAATAATTTTCATGGCAAGTGTATCTAATGCAAATGCTTGAATTATCAAAGAGTATGAAATTTTATTGCTGAGCAGTGAAGTTTCCTCATGACAAATTTGTAAGAAATATCATTTATGAACTGTAAGCATCAGAGTTAACAACTGTTACAGTGCTCCAGAGCTGTGTTATAAAGAATTATTGCCCCATGCAAATCTGTTACGAATTCCCTGTGTACCTATGTGTTCATATATATGTATATAGAGCCAGGTGGGGATGCAAAAACAAAGGTTTAAAGTGATGTGACACTAATGGTTTTGAGTTTTTGAGAAGGTCACAAGTGTTCACAAGTTGTTTTGGTACTTAATTGTCTGTCCTGTTAAATACTTGTTCCATTTTTTTGGTCCACATTTGATGGATTTTAACTTCAACTTGAACACCCACCGAGCATTAAAGCTCTCATTCATCTGTAAGTCTCTATGATTTTCTTTTGAGAAAATCTGTCTGTCATGGAATCAGTTGTTCAGGTTTACAACATGTAAACGGTTCCTCCTGTGTTTTGTGTGATTTTCTCTGTGAACAGTGATTTGAATTTGGTGGTTTTAATGGAGGATCATTGTCATCACTGTGTTTGTCTCAGACTCACTTGTGGTCAGTGCTTGTCTAATGGACACTGAACCATAACCAGAAGGTGCAATAAACTCTGTAATTAACAGTCATGATGTGTCTCTGTGAGACTCTTGACCTAAATTAAAACACTCAGAAAGATATTTATTTGAAATTCAATAGAATTCTTCATGAGTGGATGACATGATCTAGTTGTAGATAGCATGACTTTGTTTTGCAGCATCCATTCCTTGAAAATATGAAATGTCTTTCTCAGGCTTGGGTAATTTTTCTTTCAACTATTATGATTGAAGTTACTGGACGTTTTTAGCCTGTAAGTAAAATGAGTTTTATTTTTGCATTGAACTTTTGATGAATGTGTGTGTTTTCTCTCTGTAAAATACTTTTTTACTCAAACTTCCAGTGCTTGAGCGAATAATATGTGGACAGGCTATAAAATTAGGTCAGTATGCAAATTTCAGGATTAGATTTACAGATATATAAGTTGATGATACTGACATATATGTTGGAAATTTATGTTCTATTCCCTCTTCTATCCACCTGGGATCTTGTAATTTTAGCCTAATTCACTCATAGTATCTTAATAATACAAATGTATCTTGAAGTGAGAAGGAGCTTTTCCATGATGTGATGTCTCACTTACATCAGGGGTTCTGTGGTCATTGAGCTGTTGACGGAAAGGGTCAATCAAATTAGAAAAGGAGGTAAATTGTGCTGGATTTGTGAGGAACTGAAATAGCTGTCTTATTCCCATAAATTTGAAAAATAGGAAGAGAAACTTGTATGAACCCTTTTCCCTCTAAGAGAGAGGAACGTGTGAAGTGTCTGTTTTCCCACTGAACAGGAGACACAGATTTCTAGGATTATACCACAGAGCATTTCTCAGTGGGAGGAAGCTGGCAGATGAGGCAGCTGGATAGACTTTGAGGGTAAGAGGGTCATGCAGTGTGCAGGAACTGCCAAATGCCTTGATATCTTTAATGATTTATCTGATTTATCTGATCGGTAATTTAAAGTAGCAACTAATGTTTAGAGTTATGGCACTGTTACAAAATATATTTAAATATGCAAAAATCTGTGGTTTTTTTCTGCTATTGATATCTATACAATCTTGGTCATTAAACTAATGGTGGTGTGCTAATGCTACCAACAAAAAATATTTGTCTTGTGCTCTGGCAATAAGGAGGAAAAAGAAGAGGGTTGTACTTTGCAGTTAATGGAAGAGACAGATCCATGCCAAGAACATGGTGTCGAAATTAAAGCCATTTCTATAATGAAGTTAATTTTAGTAATTTCTATAATGATCATTGTCTTTTTGTTGTTAAACTTATCCTTTTTTTGCTCGCTATTCTGAGGAATAATGAATGAAAGTGGGGGGAAAACAATGTTGTCACTATGAGGCTGGTTTTCTGCCCCCTCCCCACTCTTTCAGAAACTGCCTTTCTAAGTGGAAAAAGTAGATTTTCCAGGGTAGCACAAGAAAAGTTACTTGTCTAAATGTTTTGGTGTTAGCAGAAAGTCCTAAACTGCTGCAGAAAAAAGATCTAGTTCTCTGTGCTCTTTTTCAGATTGTAGATATTACAGTGTGCGAAGAGGGCTCTGTTGGAGTCTGTCTTTACTCCCTGAGCCCCATTTTTCACAGGGACAGATGGATGGAGAAGATGCAGCAGAATAAATATGTGCAGGAAGAGAACTTTTTTGCATTTCATGGCATTAGGTGGTTGTCGTGGTTTGAATCTTGTTTTCCCCCAGAGGTTAAGAAAAGTGGTAGACCCCAAGGGGTGGAAACCCCTGGTAGTTTTGGAGTTCTGTCCAATGGGCACTC